>NW_013684070.1:0-896 GCF_000517525.1 Limulus polyphemus | reverse complement strand
TCAATATTATAATTATTCTGGTTTACTTTTCCTATCCAACGTGTCAGTTGTCCCTCTGGGTTCTTTAATGATCTTAACCAGCATAACGCAGCATGGTCTGTTCTGATGGTAAACCTTGCACCGTAGAAGTAGGAATGGAAATATGTCAGACTCTTTACTATAGCAAGGAGTTCCCTCTGTGTTACACAGTAGTTCCTCTCTGGTTTACTTAAAACTCTACTGAAGTAGGCCACCACATGTTCGTTTTCGCCCACTTTCTGAGACAACACTCCTCCAATTCCGACATTACTAGCATCGCAATCCAGTATGTATGGCAGTGGATGATTTAGAAGCTTTAAAATGGAGCAGAGGCCAATTTTTCTTTCAATGTCTTGAAAGAATGCTGGCAAGAAACTGTCCATTCAAACTTCTGGCCTTTTTTAGTCAAATCATATAGTGGAGCAGCTATAGTTGCAAAGTCCTTCACAAATTTCCGGTAATAGGTACAGAGTCCCAAGAAACTTCTTAAACTCTCCTACATTGTCTGGTGTTGGCCAGTCACACACTGCTTTCACCTTGTCAGGATCAGTTTGCACACCATGCTCACTTACAATGTGACCTAAGTAAAGCACCTCTTTCTGGAACAAGTGACATTTCTTGCGATGGAGTTTGAGGTTTGCTGCTTACAAATGCTTGAATACTTCCTCTAGCTGGGACATTTCCTCATCAAAAGTTGTTGCAAATACAATGACATCGTTCCGGTACACTAGGGCTATCCTCCATTGTAGGCCTTCCAACACTCTTTCCATCACCTCTCAAATGTTGCTGGAGCATTACTAAGCCCGAATGGCATCAGTCGGTATTGCCAGAGACCCTGGCCATAACTAAATGCTGTCTTAGGTCTATCTGTTCCAGCC
>NW_013684069.1:1900-2637 GCF_000517525.1 Limulus polyphemus | reverse complement strand
TTTAAAACGATGATAAAAGGTATTTAACACTGTTTAAAACGATGATAAAAGGTATGTAACATTGTTTAAAACGATGATAAAAGGTATGTAACACTGTTTTAAACGATGATAAAAGGTATCTAACATTGTTTAAAACGATGACAAAAGGTATGTAACATTGTTTAAAACGATGATAAAAGGTACGTAACATTGTTTAAAACGACGATAAAAGGTATGTAACATTGTTTAAAACGATGATAAAAGGTATGTAACACTGTTTAAAACGATGATAAAAGGTATATTGTTTAAAACGATGATAAAAGGTATGTAACATTGTTTAAAACGATGATAAAAGGTATGTAACATTGTTTAAAACGACGATAAAAGGTATGTAACATTGTTTAAAACGACGATAAAAGGTATGTAACACTGTTTAAAACGATGATAAAAGGTATGTAACATTGTTTAAAACGACGATAAAAGGTATGTAACACTGTTTAAAACGATGATAAAAGGTGTGTAACATTGTTTAAAACGATGATAAAAGGTATGTAACATTGTATAAAACGATGATAAAAGGTATTTAACACTGTTTAAAACGATGATAAAAGGTATGTAACATTGTTTAAAACGACGATAAAAGGTGTGTAACATTGTTTAAAACGATGATAAAAAGTATGTAACATTGTATAAAACGACGATAAAAGGTATGTAACATTGTATAAAACGACGATAAAAGGTATGTAACATTGTTTAAA
>NW_013684069.1:0-1091 GCF_000517525.1 Limulus polyphemus | reverse complement strand
TTGTATAAAACGATGATAAAAGGCATGTAACATTGTATAAAACGATGATAAAAGGCATGTAACATTGTATAAAACGATGATAAAAGGTATTTAACATTGTATAAAACGATAATAAAAGGTATTTAACACTGTTTCAAACGATGATAAAAGGTATGTAACACTGTTTAAAACGATGATAAAAGGTATGTAACATTGTATAAAACGATGATAAAAGGTATTTAACACTGTTTCAAACGATGATAAAAGGTATGTAACACTGTTTAAAACGATGATAAAAGGTATGTAACATTGTATAAACGATGATAAAAGGTATTTAACATTGTATAAAACGATGATAAAGGTATTTAACACTGTTTAAAATGATGATAAAAGGTATGTAACATTGTATAAAACGATGACAAAAGGTATCTAACATTGTTTAAAACGATGATAAAAGGTATGTAACATTGTTTAAAACGATGATAAAAGTATTTAACACTGTTTAAAACGATGATAAAAGGTATGTAACATTGTATAAAACGATGATAAAAGGTATTTAACATTGTATAAAACGATGATAAAAGGTATGTAACACTGTTTAAAATGATGATAAAAGGTATGTAACATTGTTTAAAACGATGACAAAAGGTATTTAACACTGTTTAAAACGATGATAAAAGGTATGTAACACTGTTTAAAATGATGATAAAAGGTATGTAACATTGTATAAAACGATGACAAAAGGTATGTAACATTGTTTAAAACGATGGTAAAAGGTATGTAACATTGTATAAAACGATGATAAAAGGTATTTAACACTGTTTAAAACGATGATAAAAGGTATGTAACACTGTTTAAAATGATGATAAAAGGTATTTAACACTGTTTAAAACGATGACAAAAGGTATGTAACACTGTTTAAAACGATGATAAAAGGTATGTAACATTGTTTTAAACGATGATAAAAGGTATCTAACATTGTTTAAAACGATGACAAAAGGTATGTAACATTGTTTAAAACGATGATAAAAGGTATGTAACATTGTATAAAACGATGATAAAAGGTATTTAACATTGTATAAAACGATAATAAAAGGTATTTTCCACTGTTT
>NW_013684068.1:0-1829 GCF_000517525.1 Limulus polyphemus | reverse complement strand
TAACCTGTTTTTTGGAAACCTAAATATTAAAGATCCCCAGAAAATAACAAACAACTGTTATTTAAAACATAACTTTCCATCAAAACTACATTTTGAGGATATTAAACCAGGGCTTTGAGTTAGTTGGTATTGTGTGTGTGAAATCGAAATAAAAAGGAAAACTAAATATGTGTTTTGATAGGAAATCAAACGTTCAAATTCCTGACGTGAAGCTGATTGGTTAACTCTTTTCCCCTGACGACCACAACATGCGTGACTTGGAGTCGAATTACACGTTTCACAAAGCAACCACCAATTTTTCATTCTCCACTTCAGTAAGAATTCAAACTGCCAAATTTCCGAATCTAAAAACTACTTCATAGTTTAGATTATATCCTTGGCTTAATGTATAATCCCTTATTTAGTAATTTATGCTAACAACTCAGTTACAAGTTAGCAAGGATTAACTGTTCGTGTATATTAAATATGGATTAGGTAATTTTCGTAAATTTACAGCTGTTCCACCGGGGTATATTATAATTTAGAAGTTTGATTGCTGGAGAGAGCGTGTCATTACGTTATGATGACGCGACATGTGGAATATTTCTGTAATAAATAGAAACGAATAACGATATATAAAAGTGAACTAGCGACTGATCAGCGATTGAGTTACTTAACTCAGTGCAAGATATTGCATTTATTTGTCTATGATTATGTTAGTCAGTGAGTCAGCTTCTTTGTTACTGATCAATCAGCGAAGAAATTCTGCAAATAATTTATAAGCAAGCTATGCATATTAGATTCGGAGTTATTCAAACGTTGTTTGTGAAGTAAGACCTACCAGTAAACGTAGCCTTTAGCAAACGTTACTGGAAAAAATATTTCATTCGTTACCATTAGTGGACTGGAATGGGCATTATTTTTTCTAATCCAGCCTTTCTAAAGGTATAAACACCAGTAAAACCTAAATATTAAGCCTAGTTTAGAATAATTAACTCACTACTACATATCGACTTTTTGTAAACATTGTGACTACAGTTTACTATGTATCTGAGCATTGGTAAATTTTAACGTCTATATTTAGTCTACTAAACTTTGTCGACGACATTGTATTAATAATTCGTTGAAAAGTCTACTACGACTTATGTTATCAACTATAACTTACCACACATTGTAAATGATACCGTGTAACATACACTGTGAGCTGTAGACTAGTAAACACTGTGAACTGTAGATTACTTAACTGAGCTGTAGACAAGTAAACACTGTGAACTGTAGACTACTAAACACTGTGAGCTGTAGACTAGTAAACACTGTGAACTGTAGACTACTAAACACTGTGAGCTGTAGACTACTAAACACTGTGAGCTGTAGACTACTAAACACCGTGAACTGTAGACTACTAAACACTGTGAGCTGTAGACTACTAAACACTGTGAACTGTAGACTACTAAACACTGTGAGCTGTAGACTACTAAACACCGTGAACTGTAGACTACTAAACACTGTGAACTACTACAATTTGTTAAACACTGTGAACTGTACTCTACTAATCACTTTAAAATGTAGACTACTAAACACTTTGAACTAAAGTCTGCTAAATCCCGTAAACTATAGTCTCTAATATACTATGAACTGTACTCTACTAAACACTTTGAACTGTAGTCGATTAAACACTGTAAACTATAATTTACTAAACACTGTGAACTATAATTTATTAACACTGTGAACTATAATTTACTAAACACTGTAAACTATAATTTACTAAACACTGTGAACTATAATTTATTAACACTGAACTATAATTTACTAACACTGTAAACTATAATTTACTAAACACTGTGAACTGT
>NW_013684067.1:0-1829 GCF_000517525.1 Limulus polyphemus | reverse complement strand
GATTGATAAACAGATTCCTTACATACAACAGCTTGTGTTATAGATCTATTATCTCACTCACCATCATCCTTATCTCACTCACCATCATCTATAGTAGATTGATAAACAGATTCCTTACATACAACAGCTTGTGTTATAGATCTATTATCTCACTCACCATCATCTATAGTAGATTGATAAACAGGATGATGGTGAGTGAGATAATAGATCTATAACACAAGCTGTTGTATGTAAGGAATCTGTTTATCAATCGTTATAGATCTATTATCTCACTCACCATCATCTATTCCCGATTCTGAAGTGTCACTGAAATCTGTTGGAAATTGAGAAGAACGAAGTTTTCCTATAGACCCAAGGCTTCCAAGCTGTCTTACTTCTTCTGGGGCTGTTTCTGCTATTGGCTTGCAGTTACTTCCTGACCCTGCAACCGACTCCTAAAATAGATCCAAGTCACAAGACAACATGAAATGTGTAAGAAAGAATAACTTCAAAAACTATAATTCCAAAAGACAAGACTAATACAAATACAAAACTTGCTAATCATTTTTTTAAATGCTTAAGAAAACTAATATATTTATCAATTTTTATCATATTTCTCATTTGAAATATAAGTTAAGTTGTTCTGTTTTAATTTTTTGAGCAAAGAGTCATCTAAATAAACAACGGCTTTTTCTTCTACCTGAACTGATGAATAATTAAGAAAAATCCTGAGGAAATAATGAACATATTCGTACACAACAAACACAGTAATCTGTGAAATGTTTTTTTAGCTAAATATAGATAAGTAAAAGCAATAAAATAAAAACAGCAACAGCTTCACAGATAAATCAGAATAGACTCAACCAACCTAATGACTAAAAGACATTCTGTAACTGAAGTCCTGATCTTATTTATTTAAACTTGTCATCTGTATTTACATGTACCCATACTCACTAAGACTGATAAAACCATAAACTCCCACTCGAGCCTCATATTTCTCCACAGGTCAAAAGCTACAAGCACAACAGAACAGAAGACTGATGAAGCTTGAAAACCAATTAAGCACCTGCTGGTTTTCCAGAACAAAGTTTTAATCCATGTGGCAAACTTAAAGAATATTTCTAGCCACACTCTGAACCAAGATAAATGGCTCAAAGATTTTGACTCATCTAACAACCCCATTTTGATATGTATTTTCCTGGTTGTTTTAGTAGAGCTAGCCATCTTAAGACTGGAAGGATGTAGAAAAGGGAAAATGTTTTTAATAGTGTGTGTGCCTACACACACATGCTCTGATGACTCTTGTTTAATATTTCAAAAGGGAGCATCTTGGAATTGAAAACTAGTTATTTGTGGTTCTACATCTTATAGTTCAAATTTAAGAATAATTTAACATCAAATAAAATTAGCCCAATACAGAAGTGTTATAAAAACTCATTTACGGTAAAAATGTTTTATAAAAAGTCATTTTTTAATCTAGGTAAACATAACACTATTACTGTACTAATAAGACCTTTAATGAGACTTACACAAGTGTGTCTTACAACATTCTTGTAACCACCTGTACAACAACATAAAACTCAACCAAGAAGCATGACATTTAACAACATTCATGTATAGACATGTACATGACAGAGTGAAAACAGACAAAATATATTTCATCACAGCTACATGAATCAGCAACTTATGTGTAAAAAATATCAAATAACAGTTGCACATGTTTTAACACAAAACACGTGTAACTATAACTTAATAGAACTATTTCTAGGTTCATAGCAAAAAGGAATTTTAGCTAAATAAGTCTTTCTCATGGAAGATTTATAATCAAAATACCTATAAGATATGAATAC
>NW_013684066.1:0-1829 GCF_000517525.1 Limulus polyphemus | reverse complement strand
ACAAACTCTTGGTAGCTATAGGAACTTATGTATGTACTGGATTAATCTACATACACCTGGTAGCTATAGGAACTTATGCATGTATTGGATTAATCTACATGTCTCTATTAGCTATAGTAACTGAATATAGTAGAATATTCATCAAGTTAAATCTGAGTATAAAGCATGTAATCTTGTTTTAAGGATTCAAGTTTATTAGCTTTGATGTCGTACACATTCTGTAATGATATAACTGTGTAATATTTCCTATTAGCATATACACGCACACTTCATTTGAAGCAACCTTTCATTTTTAATAATTCTGTGTGCATGCGGGTTATCTTTAAACATCACAACATTATTCTTTGAAATTATATAACTATTTTTCCATCCTGATTTGAATCCTTCCTTCGTTTAATTATTTTATTTTTGTCTTGACTTTCACAACGATCTTACTTCTATTAAACTTCAAGAGAAAGCTGTTCGATTTATTCTACTTTATCATTTAATTATTTTACAGCTCCTTTTACTACTTCCTACCTGTTCATATTGTAATAAGCTATGATTTTACAGTTCCTTTTTATTATTTCTTATTCACATAGAATATTATGATACACTCCTGTAATATTTTGAGTATATTATTTTTTATTCAGACAAGATGTTACAGAACACTCCAAAGTATTATTTCTGACATTTAATCCCTTATTCTAATAGAATATCACAAAACATTGAAATATTTCTTATTCAAAACTAAGGATATTAAAGATCCCCCAAATCATATTCCTGGTAAATTATGTTTCGTTCAGTCAAATGATGCTTCACAAAATTTATTTGTTTTCATAAATGAACATTTAACCACATACATTGTGGACTGCTTGTATTCCAGGGCCTGGTGACCCATACATTGTGGACTGCTTGTAGTCCATTGACCAGTACTTGTGTATTACAGTAATCAGATTTACTCATTTTTTTTAATAGAAGTAGAAAAGACCTCAAAAAAGGGTTTTATGCATTTATTTCCCTTTAATTTAGTAAGCATAAATAAAGATAATTAAAAAATACTAATCATAGATTATTACAATATGAGCATGTAGGAAGTAGCAAAAGAAACTGTAAAATCATAGGTTATTACAATATGAGCATGTAGGAAGTAGCGTACTCAAAATATTACAGGAGTGTATCATAATATTCTATGTGAATAAGAAATAATGTACTCAAAATATTACAGGAGTGTATCATAATATTCTATGTGAATAAGAAATAATATACTCAGAATATTAGAGGAGTGTATCATAATATTCTATGTAAATAAGAAATAATGTACTCAAAATATTACAGGAGTGTATCATAATATTCTATGTAAATAAGAAATAATATGCTGGAAATGTGACTATGGGAAATAGTGTGATATTCTATCTGGATGAGAAGTTGATTACAAGTTTGTAACAATACATTTGCTGCGCCTTCCTAAGGACAACGCTACTACATTAGTTTTTACTGGTTTCTTTATCACGAAAAATGTATTCTATATATATATATATATGTGTGTGTGTGTGTGTAGTAAAACAAGATTGTGTTTGTATCCATGTTAAGTGAAGAACGTTTACCGATTTGAATGGAGCTGAAACTTTCACTAGAGAAAGATCTTAATTTCATGTGTTGTTCTCGTGGTTTTCTTGGATTAGTAGTGGACGTCTATATGATGTGATTATCAAGATTAGAAAATTGTGGTCCTTTCTGTTTGTTGATTTACTTAGATGATGGCATCTTTAGATCACTGTTTCTTGGTGTCTTTAAGAGTAGATATATGTGATGAGACTTTATTATATAGAAAACCAGATGATGTAATG
>NW_013684065.1:0-1829 GCF_000517525.1 Limulus polyphemus | reverse complement strand
CCGTATAGTTCATCATTTAACCACTAACTGGTTTTATGTAAATATGATGCGTATAGTTCATCATTTAACCACTAACTGGTTTTATGTAAATATGATCCGTATAGTTCAACATTTAACCACTATCTGGTTTTATGTAAATATAATACATATAGTTCATCATTTAACCACTATCTGGTTTTATGTAAATATGATCCGTACAGTTCAACATTCAACCACTATCTGGTTTTATGTAAATATAATACATATAGCTCATCATTTAACCACTATCTGGTTTTATGTAAATATGATCCGTATAGTTCAACATTTAACCACTATCTGGTTATATGTAAATATGATCCGTATAGTTCATCATTCAACCACTAACTGGTTTTATGTAAATATGATCCATATAGTTCAACATTCAACCACTATCTGGTTTTATGTAAATATGATCCGTATAGCTCATCATTCAACCACTATCTGGTTTTATGTAAATATGATCCGCATAGTTCAACATTCAACCACTAACTGGTTTTATGTAAATATGATCCATATAGTTCAACATTCAACCACTATCTGGTTTTATGTAAATATGTTCCGTGTAGTTCAACATTCAACCAACATCCTTATTTTACGTTCACTATACACAGTGATGCACTGCATGTAAACACCGTCGTCAGTCTGTGTGAAAATAGCCATGATTAATAGAGAAAGCTCTGCGTTGTTATAACATCTTTGTCGTTACCATACATTTGTTTCTCATGCAAAAACAAACATGTCACGCGACAATAAATCTTGTCTCTTCTTAACCCTCGGGACTTTTGTAGCAAAACAGCTGTGGCTCAAACTTTTCTTATCTCATTTGTGGGCGACGAGTGTCAATAAGCAAAGTGTACCGAGGAGCGTCAATCAGGAAGATGTTTTAAGGAGTGTTAATAAACACGATGTTCTGAGGAGTGCCAATAAGTAAGGTGTTCTGACTTGGTCTATTAAATCATAAAAACGTTATCATTAGAAGAAAACTACGAAAACAAATGCTCGTGATACAAGTAAAATCACTTCAATGTACACATTATTTGCAAATTGCGTACACAATTCGGAGTTCGATCCCCGTTGCGGATACCCCATGGAGTAGCTTTGCTCTAAAACCAAAAAAAAAAACACACCAAAAAACACACAATAACATACAAACTTACAAAAACACTATTCTCCTAAACATTTCACACCAAAAACACACGATAACATAGAAACTTACAAAAACACTATTCTCCTAAACATTTCACACCAAAAACACACAATAACATAGAAACTTACAAAAACACTATTCTTCTAAACATTTCACACCAAAAACACAAAATAACATAGAAACTTACAAAAACACTATTCTCCTAAACATTTCACACCAAAAACACACAATAACATAGAAACTTACAAAAACACTATTCTTCTAAACATTTCACACCAAAAACACAAAATAACATAGAAACTTACAAAAACACTATTCTACTAAAAAATTTTACTGAACTTTGAAATTTTTGTCATTTATAAATGTTTTGATTGAAATCATGAAATTGAATTTGTTAGAATACTCCACAACATTTGAATAACTAAAGTTAATGACACATTTATCTCTGAATCTTATAACACCATAAAATAACTAAAGTTAATGACACACTTATCTCTGAATCTTAAACCACCATTAAATAACTAAAGTTAATGACACATTTATCTCTGAACCTTATACCACCATTAAATAACTAAAGTTAATGACACATTTATCTCTGAATCTTATAACACCATAAAATAACTAAAGTTAGTGACACATTATTTCTGAATCTTATAACACTATA
>NW_013684064.1:0-1830 GCF_000517525.1 Limulus polyphemus | reverse complement strand
CTTCAACTCACATCACAACAATATCAGTATAAATATATAGATGCTTCCACTCACATCACAACAATATCAGTATCAATGTATAGGTGCTTCAACTCACATCACAACAATATCACTACAAATGTATAGGTGCTTCAACTCACATCACAACAATATCACTATAAATGTATAGGTGCTTCAACTCACATCACAACAATATCAGTATAAATGTATAGGTGCTTCAACTCACATCACAACAATATCAGTATAATTGTATAGGTGCTTCAACTCACATCACAACAATATCACTACAAATGTATAGGTGCTTCAACTCACATCATAACAATATCACTATAAATGTATAGGTGCTTCCACTCACATCACAACAATATCACTACAAATGTATAGGTGTTTTGCACCTATACATTTATAGTGATATTGTTGTGATGTGAGTGGAAGCACCTATACATTTGTAGTGATATTGTTGTGATGTGAGTGGAACTATAATTGTATAGGTGCTTCCACTCACATCACAACAATATCGGTATAATTGTATAGGTGCTTCCACTCACATTTGTATCTACAAAATAGAAATACATACATAGTTAAAGCTAAATACATATATAGGGAGTTACCCATATACATAGGTGCACTACTATATACACACGAAAAGATTAGTTCCAGTAGTTGCAAATTTATCAATAGCTAGTATTAAGCAGTTTAAAACGGCCATCTTATCCTTCTGTTAACTGACCCAATAAGGAATGGATCTTTGTATTTTCTATAAATATAATAAGGACATTTATTCATTTTCCAATGGTAGTAAAGTTACCAGACTTAGTTAAGCCTTGTTCCTTAACAAAATTCACTGCTACAGCACTCATTGTAGTATCTCAAAGATATTCCCAACAACGTTGTCTAACAGGTCTCCCATTATTCCTTTCTTGGGAAGTATTGCAAGAAATACTGTAAACTGGATTTTTCTTTATAAGTATTTCCTAATTTCACGAAGATTGCCAAGTTACTTACCAATATCCTATATCTGACACGTCTCTAGCCAACCTAACAACAACTTCTATTTGATTTATCTAAATGCTTCCAGACAATGTAGGAGTAACCTAGATCCCATATGTCTTCAGGTTGCCAAGCAACTTACCAACATCCTATATCTGACATGTCTCTAGCCAACCTAACAACAACTTATGTTTGATTTATCTAAATGCTTCCAGACAATGGAGGGGTAACTTAGATCTCATATGTTTACAGGTTGCCAAGCAACTTCCCATTAACCTAGATTTGTCATGGCAACTGAATAGTAACTTAAACCTTATGTATCCTCATGTTTCTTATTTATAAATCTAACTAAAGGTAATTCAAAAATTTAAAATACTACTCTTTTTTTTAAATAAGAAAAGTACCAGAAGTTTTAGCTGTTTCTATGATTATTCACTAAAATGTAATATTTTTTATTTTTCACAAGCGACAGTAAAGAGTTGGATAATTATACCAGATTTGTGAATATCGTTATTAAAGAACACTAAATTTAAATCTTTCAAGCAGTGACAGAAGAAAAGGATCTGCAGATTTAATCGTCGTTATTATAGACGTTCAATATATCATTTTAGAAGAGAAAAGGAAAACACCTTGAAGACACAAACATAATATCAAAATTAAATATTATATAAATAACAGCTTCAAGCCAGATTCATGTGAGAAATATAGTTATTAGTTTACACAAGAACTGAGACCTATTCTATATTGTTATTAATCAGAGTCTAAGACCTGTTCTATATTGTTATTAATTAGTCTGAGACCTGTTCTATATTGTTATTAATCAGTCTGAGACCTGTTCTA
>NW_013684063.1:1881-2637 GCF_000517525.1 Limulus polyphemus | reverse complement strand
TACTGTGTACTGTCAATAAAAAGACACATAATTTAATAATACTGTGTCCTGTCAATAAGAAGATAAAGGATTTATCAATACTGTGTACTGTCAATAAGAAGAGACTAGATTTAACGATACTGTGTACTATCATAACAAGTCATAAGATTCAATGATACTGTGTACTATCAATAACAAGCCAAAAGATTTAACGATACTGTGTACTGTCAATAAAAAGACACAAGATTTAACAATACTGTGTCCTGTCAATAAGAAGATACAGGATTTATCAATACTGTGTACTGTCATAAAAAGACACAAGATTTGACGATACTGTGTACTATCAATAAGAAGACAAGATTTACAAATACTGTGTACTGTCAATAAGCAGACACAAGATTTATCAATACCGTTTAATCTCAAAAGAAGATAATAGATTTAACAATACTATGTACTATCAAAAAGAAGACAAGATTTAACGATACTGTGTACTGTCAATAAAAAGACACAAGATTTAACAATACTGTGTCCTGTCAATAAGAAGATAAAGGATTTATCAATACTGTGTACTGTCAATAAGAAGACACAAGATTTAACAATACTGTGTCCTGTCAATAAGAAGATACAGGATCAATCAATATTGTGTCCTGTCAATAAGAAGATACAGGATTTATCAATACTGTGTTTTGTCAAAAAGAAGACACAAGATTTAACAATACTATGTCCTGTCAAAAAGAAGATACAGGATTTATCAATACTGTGTCCTGTCAATAAGAA
>NW_013684063.1:0-1074 GCF_000517525.1 Limulus polyphemus | reverse complement strand
CAAGACACAAGATTTAACAATACTGTGTCCTGTCAATAAGAAGATAAAGGATTTATCAATACTGTGTACTGTCACTAACAAGACACAAGATTTAACAATACTGTGTCCTGTCAATAAGAAGATAAAGGATTTATCAATACTGTGTACTGTCAATAAGAAGACACAAGATTTAACAATACTGTGTCCTGTCAATAAGAAGATAAAGGATTTATCAATAATGTGTACTGTCAATAAGAAGACACAAGATTTAACAATACTGTGTCCTGTCAATAAGAAGATACAGGATTAATCAATACTGTGTATTGTCAATAAGAAGAAACATAATTTAACAGTACTGTGTCCTGTCAATAAGAAGAAAAAGGATTTATCAATACTGTGTACTGTCAATAAGAAGACACAAGATTTAACGATTCTGTGTACTATCATAACAAGCCACCAGATTTAACGATACTGTGTACTATCAATAAGAAGACAAGATTTACAAATACTGTGTACTGTTAATAAGCAGACACAAGATTTATCAATACCGTTTAATCTCAATAAGAAGACACAAGATTTAACAATACTATGTACTATCAAAAAGAAGACAAGATTTAACGATACTGTGTACTGTCAATAAAAAGACACAAGATTTAACAATACTGTGTCCTGTGAATAAGAAGATACAGGATTTAACAATACTGTGTCCTGTCAATAAGAATATACAGGATTTATCATTACTGTGTACCGTCAATAAGAAGACAAAAAATTTAACAAAATTGTATCCTGTCAATAAGAAGATAAAGGATTTATCAATACTGTGTACTGTCAATAAGAAGACACAAGATTTAACAATAATCTGTCCTGTCAATAAGAATATACAGGATTTATCAATACTGTGTACTGTCAAAGAGAAGACACAAAATTTAACAAAATTGTATCTTATCAGTAAGAAGATAAAGGATTTATCATTACTGTGTACTGTCAATAAGAAGACACAAGATTTAACAATAATGTGTCCTGTCAATAAGAATATACAGGATTTATCAATACTGTGTACTGTCAATAAGAAGACACAAGATTTAACAATAATGT
>NW_013684062.1:0-1830 GCF_000517525.1 Limulus polyphemus | reverse complement strand
TATACCAACCTAATAACTCTAATAATGTATATGGATTTCTAGTCATCAAGAATATATCAACCTAATAACCCTAATAATATATATGGATTTCTGGTCATCAAGAATATATCAACCTAATAAATATATATGGATTTCTGGTCATCAAGTATATATCAACCTAATAACTCTAATAATATATATGGATTTCTGGTCATCAAGAATATATCAACCTAATAACCCTAATAATGTATATGGATTTCTAGTCATCAAGAATATATCAACCTAATAACTCTAATAATGTATATGGATTTCTGGTGGACGGACAGATAGAGAAGAAGAATAATTTTTATCATTTTGGTTTACAAAATACCAATTGATTTGACCTTTTACAAAGCTAGTATATATTAATAATGTTATAATAAAACGTTGGGGAATTCTTCTAATAATTTTGAAACTATTCCAGAAACTCTAGATAACTGGCTCTCGTTTTGTCACGAAAATGGCGAAGCGCCAACACTTGTGACATTTGATACTTTTCGATCGTTAACTGGAGAATCTTTAACAAGACATTTGTCCCCCAGTGGCTCAGCGGCAAGTTTCGGTACTTGTAGTGGACACAGCACAAATAATTCATTTATTTTTGTGCTTACCAAACCAAACAAGACCTCTGGTGACCTTTAATAGAAACCATGCACAGAGAACATGAACAGAACAAGTCTTTAAAGATCAAATGCCCTCCTAACTAGAGAAATCCAACCTAATAACGACTAAAATTAGTCCTTCATGAAGACATCATATTTCTAGGAGATAAAATGCCCTCCTAACTTGAGTTAGTCAGCTGTAGTAATAATCAGAATGACCGTTTTTCTCCCTCATACTCTCGTTTTTTATCATGTTACTCATTTTTCTACACATTTTGTAGGGCAGTGAGTTAAAAAATAATCGTATTTTCAATTTATACGTATAAAGAAAAAATAGGTTTGTAAAATTATAAATGACGACTAAACTTTTAAATTGCTCATTGAAAAATGCAGATTTAGGCTTGTGAAGTGGCTAATCACAATGACGTGTTTCCATTGCCAACCTAATAAGAGAATTCTACTTGTACATGCCGAAAGGATCACATTCGACGTAAAATAGGTTGATAGTGAAGTAGAGACGAGTCAGTTATTTATATTTCACTATATATATTCTTCATTGTGCATGTACTATAATTAACTTTTTTACTAACATTATAGAGTAGTTGCCATGATGGCATTCTTAATAACTGTAAAACAAAATGTGTTTGGTGCAGGTTTATCATTTTTGTATTCATGGTCATTTTGTTTGTTTGTTGTTAAGCACAAAGCTACACAATGAGCTACCTGCGCTACGCCCACCACGGGTATCGAAACCAGGTTTTTAGCGTTATAAGTATTCAGATTTCTCGCTTAGCCTCAGGGGGGCATTTATGGCAAAATTACTAAGGGTATTTTCCACCGTCTCTAATTTGAAGTATTGAGCAGAAGAAATTGAACCATTCAGCTGTGCTCTACCTCTCACCATTCATTCATACCAAGAGATTTATTGTCACTGTTGTAATGTATCTATAGCTTAAAGTGAGGGGAATATGGTATCGCATGAGTTCGAACTCCAGAGATTTACCATAGTACAGTTTATAGTATACTTATCACAGTATAGTTAACTGTTTAGAAATCTCTATATATAACCTAAATAACACTTTCAAAAGTCCTGCCACTGTATAGCATACCTTCAGTGTCAAGTTCTTGTACTGTGTCATATTACCTTTGTTGTCAAGTTCTGCCACTGTGTGGTATCAATATAATTGTCAAGTTCTGCCACTGTGTGGTA
>NW_013684061.1:2252-2775 GCF_000517525.1 Limulus polyphemus | reverse complement strand
ATGATTGAACAGATATGCTGTTATACTAATCAATGATAGGATCTTTCATCGTGACTCCACAAAATTTAAGTTCAAGAACAAAATTGCGAAATGCAAAAGTATTTATAGATTTGTGACTTACAAGATTAGCGTGAAAAATGAACTCACAAAACATTTCAATTAAAACTTTTGCGGCACTAACATGAGGCTATTGGGTGAACATTAATAAAATAACATGTTGTTCTCAGCCAAGGCGTCCCCGATGGCTCAGTAATAAGTGTGAGGGTTTACAACGCTTAAAGTTGGATTTGGATATATACGATGGGCAGAACACAGGCAATTCATTATTTAGGTATGCGCTTGACAACAAACAACCAAAAACAAATCCAACCAAAGCAGCATGTAAACACTAAGCGCAGACTATTTGTCTGCAGGTCGTTGTCGTCATGACAACAACAAATATATATATCATAAAAGAACCTGTGTGACCGCCATAGCTCCAAGAGGAAAGAACCTAGAGACCTACAACTCTTCACACATACTA
>NW_013684061.1:0-1308 GCF_000517525.1 Limulus polyphemus | reverse complement strand
TCCTTACTTTAGCAGTGATTGACTAGAGGGAAAGCAGCTAGTCAACACCACCTTCTCTTGGGCTTCTCTTTTTACCAATGAACAGTGGGATTAGCCACAACGTTATAACGCCCCCAGGGCTTAAAGGATGAGTATGTTTGGTGAGAGAAGTTCGAATCCGTGAACCCCATATTGCGAGTCGAGCGTCTTATTCACCAGGCCAGGTGGTTAAGGCACTCGATTCGCAATATGACGGTCGCGAGTTCAAATCCCTGTCCCACCAAATATGATTGCCCTTTTAGTAGGGACGAAATACATTTGCATTTCGCAATTTTGTTCTTGAACTTAAATTTTGCGAGTCACGATGAAAGGATCCTATCATTGAGTAGTATAACAGCATATCTGATCAATCATTAGTCATAACTCTGTCTAGCATGAGACCTGGTGGATAGTTTTTTTTAATTTCGCACACAGCTACACGAGGGCTATCTGGGCTAGCCGTCCCTAATTTAGCGGTGTACGACTAGAGGGAAGATAGCTAGTCATCACCACCACCCACCGCCAACTTTTGGGCTACTATTTAATAAACGAATAGTGGGATTGACCATCACATTATAAATAGATTTGTGACTTACAAGATTAGCGTGAAAAATGAACTCACAAAACATTTCAATTAAAACTTTAGCGGCACTAACATGAGGCTATTGGGTGAACATTAATAAAATAACATGTTGTTCTCAGCCAAGGTGTCCCCGATGGCTCAGTAATAAGTGTGAGGGTTTACAACGCTTAAAATTGGATTTGGATATATACGATGGGCAGAACACAGACAATTCATTATTTAGGTATGCGCTTGACAACAAACAACCAAAAACAAATCCAACCAAAGCAGCATGTAAACACTAAGCGCAGACTATTTGTCTGCAGGTCGTTGTCGTCATAACAACAACAAATATATATATCATAAAAGAACCTGTGTGACCGCCATAGCTCCAAGAGGAAAGAACCTAGAGACCTAAAACTCTTCACACATACTAAGGGGATTCTTAGAGTGTGCACTTGAGTATTATGTTTCAGATTTGACTCAAAAATATTTTGGCCAACATTTTGCCCTATAGTCTTTAAGCCCTGTAATTCTGCTTTCTGAGGGTTTGGAGATTTTCTGCCAAATACTTTTGAAAAAGAACAAAATAGCCAAGAAATCTACTAAACTTGGCCAACAATTGGGGAATTTTACCAAATATGAACAAAATTCAAAAGAGTACGGGGCCAAACATTTCTTAGCCAGTCAAAAGCAACAGGGAAGACAAGAAATGCATCAGGATATAT
>NW_013684060.1:0-1831 GCF_000517525.1 Limulus polyphemus | reverse complement strand
GCTGAGTAGAAACAAAAAAAGATAATTATTCTATAAACTATATTACTGAAAGTATCAATAATTGTAGTCTGGACTCTCTCCATATAAGTAGACATGGTTTTTAACTATGACTTTGTAAACAGTCTTTATTAAAATGTAAAGAAATAAGAATATCTGGCTGACATTTGCATAAAATACAAAGGCAATAACACAGGCCAACAAGCTGATGACAATTTATGTAGAAATAGATACTGTTTAAAAGATTTATAATGTGTAAACTTTAAGTATATGAAACATTCTATACACAGTACCAGAGGTGCAACTGGTACGTAATGTGAAACACTAAAAACATTATGGTTAAGCCACACCCATGAACATTCAACAAAACCCAATGTATATAATTTTTTTTACATAATATAAAAAAATGGTAACAAAATATGAACTTCCTCTTTGAAAGAACAATAATTCTGATGATTTCCTCATAAGTCATCACTGGTGTGGTACATAGACACATACTTCTTACATTCTGTAGTTAGTATCGGGTTCACCAGGAACTTTTAACATTTTTCACACATACAAGTTTCTAGCCATGAGTGTAGTTTTAAAAATAGAATGCTAGTCACTTTTGTTCTAGTTACTTATTGTTCTGAGTCATTCCCATATGGTGTCACATGCCCTTTCACAAGGGAAAGATTGCTACAAAGTGGGACATACTATGTAATAACCCACAGTGACATTTTCTTTTGACAGATCAGGTGATTAAGATATACTCAATGAGATTGAAAGCATTACTAAACCTTTCATACAATGCTAGACTTTCTCATTCTGGAACAGATTTACAGAACAACCACAAGATTAAGTTACAGTTCTCCAGTGAAGTCCTGTCCTTTGTCAGAAAACATATAGTTTGATTGTGTTGAAAGAAAGTTTTAAATTTATTCATTCTTCTTCATGTGTAAATTCAGAATTTAGATACGAAATGAAAACTCAATCACCTAATCACTTTCCAAAAAAATAACAAGTTTACTGTTATCAATTAATCATATTTCTAATAAAGGCTTAACATTTCTGGAAGCACAGTTGCTTGAACAATTTTTTTCATCTTTATATCTTTGACACAAGGAATATAAAACAAGGATTAGTTCTTTCTGAATCTTTTAGAAACCCACTAAAGAATGTCAGATTGAAAAAATATTGTTTAAAAATAGAAATATAAATAACTTTAAAACTTTTTTAATTGTTCAAGTGTTTCTTTACGTAACTACATACCATCCTGTCTCTTTCATCTTCGATCATTGAAAGAAGGCGTCCAAACTCTTTAAAAGATCCAGCTGTAAAAATATCAGACACATATTGGATCAATAAACATATTTAGGTTTCTTACATACAACTTTTAAGTAAAGTTGACAGATGTACTTACGTCACTAAGATACAACTTTTATATTACGTTACTAAACATGTTAAAACTTATGATACATAACTATGAAATGAGGTTAAACATGTTAACATTTATCATAATAAATTATATATGAGGTTAATAAACATGTTAACATGCATCATAATAAATTATATACGAGGTTAATAAACATGTTAACATGCATCATAATAAATTATATACGAGGTTAATAAACATGTTAACATGCATCATAATAAATGATATACGAGGTTAATAAACATGTTAACATGCATCATAATAAATGATATACGAGGTTAATAAACATGTTAACATGCATCATAATAAATGATATATGGGGATAATAAACATGTTAACATGCATCATAATAAATGATATATGAGGTTAATAAACATGTTAACATGCATCATAATAAATTATATATGACGTTAATAAACA
>NW_013684059.1:0-1832 GCF_000517525.1 Limulus polyphemus | reverse complement strand
TAAGTAATTCAAAAAAATATATATAATAAGTCTGCAGGATGCAAGTGTCCAGTATGCTACTCATAATGTAGAAATGATAATTTTATATCTTTTATTTTAACTTTATTTGGCAGAAGATTTCTTACAATTATTAATTCATTTTTTGTACTTATGTAATAACTGTAAAATGAGTTGTTGAACCATGCAGCTGATAACTAGTCAGATTTTAAAAAACGGTGTTCAACAGACTTTTTAACCAATAGTAAATGAGAAATCTAATGAAAGATTAGATAACTAGACATTTTCCATAGTCTTAGAAGTTTGATAAAATTTAAGTATGTGTTTGGAGCATTCATACATATAAACTTAACTTAAGTCTTCTTTACAGTTATGGGAATAACTTTGAACTTTGACACTAACAAGGTGTACTGGATGGTACGCTGCTATGATGGCTCAATGTTATACAGTGCTTCCCTCCTCACTGAAGAAAAAAATTATAATTTAAATACAGTTACATTTGTTGGAAAATTGCTGGAAGATGAAATGTAAGTCCATAAAAATATTTTTAAGATAAAGTTTCCAAAAGTCATTACTCTAAACTCAAAGAAATTTTGAACATGTAATAACTGCTTTCTATTTGGAACAATTAATTCCTAAATGATAAACCAAAAGCGTTATCATAGGGCTTCTCTACAAACCCAAAAATGTAGTTTCTGTTATACAGAAACAATAAAAACTGCTTATCTAGACTTATCTAACTAGTTTTGAAAAATCAATAAATGGAGCAGTATTTTAATGAAAAATAGGGTAATGCTTCAAAAATATTTTTGTATTCTGTGGAATGTTTGAATGAATTACAAATGGTCTGATATCTGAAAAATATATTTCTTACTTTTGCTCTTAATATCAGGCTATGCAGAATGGAGTTTTATTTATTTAAAGATCCCTGCATCTTCTCTTGAAAATGAAATACTGCTAAGTGTTTATGAAAATTAATATAATTATTACCTTTAAACCTATACATTGGAGATACATTCAGCAATAAGTTTTAAATAATATTTTAATGTATAATTAAATTTGTAAAGAATATTCAAACAAAGCTCAGCTAATTTTTTCTATGATTCTATTCTTAAAGTCTATTAATAGTTTACTGCTTTTTTATAGAAAAAAAAGGAAGATTGGTAATATTGATTTTTGACTTTGAGAAAGAAATATCAGTAATAAGTGAGACAGTCTTATTTGAAATGTATATGTATATATATACACACACACTGGATGCCGCTTATTGTGATCATGGATAATGTTATCAGAATTACTTAGTCCTGACCCAGATGTCGGTTCCCAGCAAATATGGTGATAATTTTGTTGGATGTAAACACATAATTAAACTGGGGAGGTCCCTCCATTGTTTCTGCCCTTAATGTGATAAAATTTCACGAGGGTGAAAAATATACCTGGCTAAGAAGTGGTGCTGTCTCACGTGGGAGTGTTGCCTTTCATTTATTCACACTCCCCATGGTCTTCCTTTGGGAGCTTTCTGAAGGGGGATCATTTTCTCACCTGACTCTCCATCAACTCTATGTGGGATTCTAGCTATTTGTGAGAGGAAGTAAGATATTGTATCAGAAGTTAACATTTTCCTAAAATGAAAATGTATTTCAGATAAATACTTACCTTCTCTCACATTTCCCACCCATCCTCCCCACTTCTGATGTGGCATGTACTGTCACACTCCTATCGATGGAGGGTTCATGTGAGGGTGGATGGGAGTATCAAGGCTGATGATAGTTACAATGTTACTAATGTGGGACCTGTGTCTACTGGAGGCTTGCTGTCTGTGGGAGATATGACAG
>NW_013684058.1:1455-2481 GCF_000517525.1 Limulus polyphemus | reverse complement strand
AAGATTTAACAATACTGTGTACTATCAATAAAAAGACACAAGATTTAATTATACTGTATACTGTCAAAAAAAAAGACACAAGATTTAACGATACTGTGTACTGTCAATAAGAATACACAAGATTTAACGATACTGTGTACTGTCAATAAGAAGACACTAGATTTAACGATACTGTGTACTGTCAGTAAAAAAAAAAAGATTTAACAATAATGTGTCCTGTCAATAAGAAGACACAAGATTTTACGATACTGTGTACTGTCAATAAGAAGACACAAGATTTAACGATAATGTGTCCTGTCAATAAGAAGACACAAGATTTTACGATACTGTGTACTGTCAATAAGAAGACACAATATTCAACGATAATGTGTACTATCAATAAGAAGACACAATATTTAACAATAATGTGTCTTGTCAATAAGAAGACACAAGATTTAACGATACTGTGTACTGTCAAAAAAGCACAAGATTTAACGATACTCTGTACTGTCAATAAGAAGACACAAGATTTAACGATACTCTGTACTGTCAATAAGAAGACACAATATTCAACGATAATGTGTACTGTCAGTAGGAAAACACAAGATTTAACAATAATGTGTCCTGTCAATAAGAAGACACAAGATATTACGATACTGTGTACTGTCAATAATTGTGTCTTCTTCTTATTGACAATACACAGTATCGTTAATTCTTGTGTTTTCTTACAGACAGTACACAGTATCGTTAAATCGGCACAATATTTAAAAATACTGTGTACTGTCAATAAGAAGACACAAGATTTAACGATACTGTGTACTGTCAATAAGAAAGGCACAATATTTAACAATACTTTGTACTGTCAATAAGAAGACACAAGATTTTACGATACTGTGTACTGTCAATAAGAAGGCACAAGATTTAACGATACTGTGTACTGTCAATAAGAAGGCACAATATTTAACAAAACTGTGTACTGTCAATAAGTAAACACACGATTTAACAATACTGTGTACTGTCAATAAAATGACACAAGATTTAACGATA
>NW_013684058.1:0-806 GCF_000517525.1 Limulus polyphemus | reverse complement strand
ATAAGAAGACACAAGATTTAACGATAATGTGTACTGTCAGTAAGAAAACACAATATTTAACAATAATGTGTCCTGTCAATAAGAAGACACAAGATTTAACGATACTGTGTACTGTCAATAAGAAGACACAAGATTTAACGATAATGTGTACTGTCAGTAAGAAAACACAATATTTAACAATAATGTGTCCTGTCAATAAGAAGACACAAGATTTAACGATACTGTGTACTGTCAAAAAAGCACAAGATTTAACGATACTCTATACTGTCAATAAGAAGACACAAGATTTAACTATACTCTGTACTGTCAATAAGAAGACACAATATTCAACGATAATGTGTACTGTCAGTAAGAAAACACAAGATTTAAGAATAATGTGTCCTGTCAATCAGAAGACACAAGGTTTAACGATACTGTGTACTGTCAATAAGAAGACAGAAGATTTAACGATACTGTGTACTGTCAATAATAAGACACAAGATTTAACGATACTGTGTACTGTCAATAAGAAGACACAAGATTTAACGATAATGTGTACTGTCAGTAAGAAAACACAATATTTAACAATAATGTGTCCTGTCAATAAGAAGACACAAGATTTAACGATACTGTGTACTGTCAAAAAAGCACAAGATTTAACGATACTCTGTACTGTCAATAAGAAGACACAAGATTTAACGATACTCTGTACTGTCAATAAGAAGACACAATATTCAACGATAATGTGTACTGTCAGTAAGAAAACACAAGATTTAACAATAATGTGTCCTGTCAATAAGAAGACACAAGATTTAACGATACTGTGT
>NW_013684057.1:1886-2832 GCF_000517525.1 Limulus polyphemus | reverse complement strand
TATTTATAACAATAGTAGTTTTTTTTTCTTTTAAAAACATTACTATTTATAATGCTCCCTAAATAATAAAAAAAATAAATCATAATAATGGATGAGAGTGAAAAAGCTTGTAAATACACGACGATCCTTGTTTAATGTGGAGCAGAATTAGGCCGGTTCAGGCCTAACTTTAACAAATAAAAAAATCGTTTTTGAGTGCTTGCTTTGGATTTAAATGTGCAATGCGCTTGACCAATCAGAGCTCTTAATGCAATTAGCGTCGGTAATCGCCTAATCGGTATTTCAATTTTCATTTGATACTCGGCAGTCTGGCACGTGCTTACCGTCAAGTTGGATGCGTCACCGAAAGCCGAAGTACCATATCTTAGGCCTCGGGAGCAAAATAGTTGTTTCTTCATTTTTCGTTCTATTTTTTCACCCCTTACGATGTCTAAAGAAAAGAAACCGTCATACACAGCTAAATTTAAATTAAGTGTGAGTAATTATGCAAAAGAGCAAGGAAACAGAGCTGCCGAAAGATATTTTGGTCCTTCACCAACAGAAAAAATTATTCGTTGCTGGCGCGAACAAGAAGAAGAATTGAAAATGATTAAAAGTGATAAACGCAATTTCCGAGGAAAAAAAAACAAAATGGCAAGATCTCGAAAATAAACTGTACGAATGGGTTGTGGATCAGAGAAGGCAAGGACTATCCGTTTCTACAAATATGATAATTTTTAAAGCAAAGAGGATTGCATGTGATAATAGTTTAGAAGATTTTACTGGTCATACATCTTGGTGTTATCGGTTCATGAAACGCAAAGGCCTAGGTCTGCATGTGGGTGAAGAATTCGTGGGAAAAAGAAAGAAGTGATATAGTGATTAAGTCATTTAAGAAATGTGGTATCAGTAACGCAATGGATGGGACCGAGGATGATATTCTCTTTGACCATAATATTGGATCCAA
>NW_013684057.1:0-886 GCF_000517525.1 Limulus polyphemus | reverse complement strand
TCGTTTTTGAGTGCTTGCCTTGTATTCAAATGTGCAGTGTGCTTGACCAATCAGAGTGCTTAATGCAATTAGAGTCGGTAATTGCCTAATCGGTATTTCAATTTTCATTTGATACTCAGCAGTCTGGCACGTGCTTACTGTCAAGTTGGATGCGTCACCGAAAGCCGAAGTACCATATCTTAGGGCTCAGGAGCAAAATAGTTGTTTCTTCATTTTTCGTTCTATTTTTTCACCCCTTACGATGTCTAAAGAAAAGAGACTGTCATACACAGCTAAATTTAAATTAAGTATGATTATTTATGCAAAAGAGCATGGAAACAGAGCTGCCGAAAGATATTTTGGTCCTCCACCAACAGAAAAAATGATTCGTTGCTGGCGCGAAAAAGAAGAAGAATTGAAAATGATTAAAAGTGATAAACACAATTTCTGAGGAAAAAAAAAACAAAATAGCAGGATCTCGAAAATAAACTATACGAATGGGTTGTGGATCAGAGAAGGCACGGACTATTCATTTCTACAAATATAATAATGTTTAAAGCAAAGAGGATTGCATGTGATAATAGTTTAGAAGATTTTACTGGTCATACATCATGGTGTTACCGGTTCATGAAACACAAAGGCCGAGGTCTGCATATGGGTGAAGAATTCATGGGAAAAAGTAAGAAGTGATATAGTGATTAAGTCATTTAAGAAATGTGGTATCAGTAACGCAATGGATGGGACCGAGGATGACATTCTCTTTGACCATAATATTGGATCCAATGATTCCTTTCCAAGTGACAGTGAAAGCAATGGAGATTTTGTAGGTTTTGAACCAAACTAAATAATAGTAAACCTTTTTTTGATTTACGGTATTTTCTTATTATTTATTGTTTTGAGCTCTTTT
>NW_013684056.1:0-1832 GCF_000517525.1 Limulus polyphemus | reverse complement strand
GAAGGAGGGATAAATAAAGTAGTTGATAACCTCTAGTTGAAGGAAGGAGGGATAAATAAAGTAGTTGATAACCTCTAGTTGAAGGAAGGATGGATAAATAAAGTAGTTGATAACCCCCTAGTTCAAGGAAGGAGGGATAAAAAAAGTAGTTGATAACCTCTAATTGAAGGAAGGAGGGATAAATAAAGTAGTTGATACCCCTAGTTCAAGGAAGGAGGGATAAATAAAGTAGTTGATAACCTCTAGTTGAAGGAAAGAGGGAGATATGTCTATATCTATATAGGTCTATATGTCTAGAAAAGTGTATGAATCACATTAATTTGTAGTTTACATTATATTAATTTAGTAAACGGTCTGAAAAACGGAAATAAAACGCCAGAAAGGTGTCCATGTTGTATGAGAAACACCCACAGGTGTCTAGAAAACAATGACATACACGTGGTTCATGTCAGTTTTTCGCAACCTCCATTGTAACAAACAGTTGAAACATTACCAAAACATGTCAACTTTATAAGTGTTGTTGAACATGAAATATCTGCCGATTGTACAACATTTTGGGTGTGAGTTTATTGTTCTGGACAAGACTGTTTTTATGTTAGGTTTAGTTTCATAATAATCTCTTTCCAAGTTGCAATGTTACTACCTTGGAACAACAAACCTTAATCACTAGTTAAAAACCCACTAAACTTGTCGCATGGAAATGGCTGTTAACGTTTCACATCAAACAACCCACAATATCTATTAGAAAAATGTTACAAAATACGTTATTTAGCACTAAGCCAGTTCGCCAGAAATAAATAAAGACTCTACAATGTATTCCCACTAAACTTGTCGCATGGAAATGGCTGTTAACTTAACGTTTCACATCAAACAACCCACAATATGTATTAGAAAAATGTTACAAAATACGTTATTTAGCACTAAGCCAGTTCGCCAGAACTACATAAAGACTCTACAACGTATTCCTAATCCACGATCGTACAGCGTCTTTAAATCAACGAACAAAAACACGATCCTACAGCGTCTTTAAATCCACTAACAAATCCACGATCCTACAGCGTCTTTAAATCCACTAACAAATCCACAATTCTACAGCGTCTTTAAATCCACGAACAAAAACACGATCATACAGCGTCTTTAAATCCACGAACAAAACCACGATCATACAGCGTCTTTAAATCCACGAACAAAACCACGATCCTACAGCGTCTTTAAATCCACGAAAAAAACACACATCTACAGCGTCTTTAAATCCACGATCCTACAGCGTCTTTAAATCCACGAAAAAAAAAAGCACACATATACAGCGTCTTTAAATCCAGGAACAAAACCACGACCCTACAGCGTCTTTAAATCCATAAACAAAAACACGATCCTACAGCGTCTTTAAATCCACGAACAAAAACAATTCTACAGCGTCTTTAAATCCACGATCCTACAGTGTCCCTAAATACACGAACAAAACCACGATCCTACAGCGACTTTAAATCCATGATCCTACAGCGTTTTTAAATACACGAACAAATCTACGATCCTACATCGTCTTTAAATACACGATCCTAAAGCGTCTTTAAATCCACGATCCTACAGCGACTTTAAATCCACGATCCTACAGCGACTTTAAATCCACGATCCTACAGCGACTTTAAATCCATGATCCTACAGCGTCTTTAAATCCACGACAAATCTACGATCCTACAGTGCCTTTAAATCCACGATCCTACAGCGTCTTTAAATTCACGATCCTATAGTGTCCCTAAATACACGATCCTAAAGCGTCTTTAAATCCACGATCCTACAGCGACTTTAAATCACGATCCTAAAGCGTCTTT
>NW_013684055.1:0-1832 GCF_000517525.1 Limulus polyphemus | reverse complement strand
AACTGTATCATCTTCTTTAGTATAACAATATTTCTATATTGTTTAACAACTGTATCATCTTCTTTAGTATAACAATATTTCTATATTGTTTAACAACTGTATCATCTACTTTAGTATAACAATATTTCTATATTGTTTAACAAATGTATCATCTACTTTAGTATAACAATGTTTGTGTATTGTTTAACTGTATCATCTAGTTTAGTATAACAATGTTTGTGTATTGTTTTTAACAACTGTATCATCTACTTTAGTATAACAATGTTTCTATATTGTTTAACTCCTGTATTGTCAGTTTAGTATTACAGCATTTCTATATTGTTTAACAACTGTATCATCTAGTTTAGTATAACAATATTTCTATATTGTTTAACAACTGTATCATCTAGTTTAGTATAACAATGTTTCTATATTTTTTAACAACTGTATCATCTACTTTAGTATAACAATATTTCTATATTGTTTAACAACTGTATCATCTGCTTTAGTATAACAATATTTTTATATTGTTTAACAACTGTATCATCTATTTAGTATAACAATGTTTGTGTATTGTTTAACAACTGTATCATCTATTTAGTATAACAATGTTTGTGTATTGTTTAACAATATCATCTAGTTTAGTTTAACAATGTTTGTGTATTGTTTGACAACTGTATCATCTAGTTTAGTATAACAATGTTTGTGTATTGTTTTTAACAACTGTATCATCTACTTTAGTATAACAATGTTTCTATATTGTTTAACACCTGTATTGTCAGTTTAGTATTACAGTATTTCTATATTGTTTAACAACTGTATCATCTAGTTTAGTATAACAATAATTCTCTATTGTTTAACAACTGTATCATCTAGTTTAGTTTAACAATATTTGTACAATGTTTAATAACTGTATCATCTAGTTTAGTATAACTATTTGTATATTGTTTAACAACTGTATCATTAGTTTAGTATAACTATTTGTATATTGCTTAACAACTGTATCATCTAGTTTAGTATAACAATGTTTGTGTATTGTTTTTAACAACTGTATCATCTACTTTAGTATAACAATGTTTCTATATTGTTTAACTCCTGTATTGTCAGTTTAGTATTACAGTATTTCTATATTGTATAACAACTGTATCATCTAGTTTAGTATAACAATATTTCTATATTGTTTAACAACTGTATCATCTAGTTTAGTATAACAATGTTTCTATATTTTTTAACAACTGTATCATCTACTTTAGTATAACAATATTTCTATATTGTTTAACAACTGTATCATCTAGTTTAGCATAACAATATTTCTATATTGTTTAACAACTGTATCTACTTTAGTATAACAATATTTCTATATTGTTTAACAACTGTATCATCTACATTAGTATAACAATGTTTGTGTATTGTTTAACTGTATCATCTAGTTTAGTATAACAATGTTTGTGTATTGTTTAACACCTGTATTGTCAGTTTAGTATTACAGTATTTCTATATTGTTTAACAACTGTATCATCTAGTTTAGTATAACAATAATTCTATATTCTTTAACAACTGTATCATCTAGTTTAGTTTAACAATATTTGTACAATGTTTAATAACTGTATCATCTAGTTTAGTATAACTATTTGTATATTGCTTAACAACTGTATCATCTAGTTTAGTTTAACAATATTTGTACAATGTTTAATAACTGTATCATCTAGTTTAGTATAACTATTTGTATATTGCTTAACAACTGTATCATCTAGTTTAGTATAACAATGTTTGTGTATTGTTTAACTGTATCATCTAGTTTAGTATAACTATTTGTATATTGTTTAACAACTATATCATTAGTTTAGTATAAC
>NW_013684054.1:1177-2341 GCF_000517525.1 Limulus polyphemus | reverse complement strand
TTTAATTCAAATGGTCGTTTATTGATAGGAATCCTATATATATTAATTCAAATGGTCGTTTATTGATAGGAATCCTATATATATTAATTCAAACGGTCGTTTATTGATAGGAATCCTATATATATTAATTCAAATGGTCGTTTATTGATAGGAATCCTATGTATATTAATTCTAACGGTCGTTTATGGATATTAACCCTATATATATATTAATTCAAATGGTCGTTTATTGATAGGAATCCTATATATATATTAATTCAAACGGTTGTTTATTGATAGGAACCCTATATACATATTAATTCAAATAGCCGTTTATTGATACGACTCTTAGACCGTTTATTGATAGGAACCTTATATATATATATATATTAATTCAAATGGTCGTTTATTGATAGGTATCCTATATATATTAAGTCAAATGGTCCTTTCTTGATAAGTATCCTATATATATTAATTAAAATGGCCGTTTATTGATGGGAATCATATATAAATATATTCAAATGGTCGTTTATTGATAGGAATCCTATAAATATATATTAATTCAAATGACCGTTTATTGATACGAACCTTATATATATATATTAATTCAAATGGTCGTTTATTGAGAGTAATTTCATATATATTAATTCAAATGTTCGTTTATTGATAGGTATAATATATATATTAATTCAAATGCTCGTTTATCAATAGGAATACTATATATATTAATTAAAATGGCGTTTATTGATAGGAATCTTATATATATATTAATTCAAATGGTCGTTAATTGATAAGTATCCTGTATATATTAATTCAAATGGTCGTTTATCAAAAGGAATCCTAAATATATTAATTAAAAATGGCTGTTTATTAATAGGAATCTTATATATATATTAATTCAAATGGTCGTTTATTGAGAGTAATTTCATATATATTAATTCAAATGGTCCTTTATTGATAGGTGTAATATATATATTAATTCAAATGGTCGTTTATCAATAGGAATACTATATATATTAATTCAAATGGTCGTTTATTGATAGGTATCCTATATATATTAATTCAAATGGTCGTTTATCAATAGGAATACTATATATATTAATTAAAATGGCCGTTTATTGATAGGTATCCTATATATATTAATTCAAATGGTCGTTTATCAATAGGAATCCTCTATATATTAATT
>NW_013684054.1:0-669 GCF_000517525.1 Limulus polyphemus | reverse complement strand
AAACGGTCGTTTATTGATAGGAATCCTATATATATATTAATTCAAACGGTCGTTTATTGATAGGAACCCTATATATATATATTAATTCAAACGGTCGTTTATTGATAGGAACCCTATATATATATATTAATTCAAACGGTCGTTTATTGATAGGAACTTTATATATATATATTAATTCAAATGGCCGTTTATTGATTGGTATCCTATATATATTAATTCAAATGGTCGTTTATCAATAGAAATCTTATATATACATTAATTAAAGTGGTCGTTTATTGAGAGTAATTTCATATATATTAATTCAAATGGTCGTTTATTGATAGGTATATTATATATATTAATTCAAATGGTCGTTTATCAATAGGAATACTATATATATTAATTAAAATGGCGTTTATTGATAGAAATCTTATATATATATTAATTCAAATGGTCGTTAACTGATAGGTATCCTATATATATTAATTAAAATGGTCGTTTATCAATAGGAATCCTATATATATTAATTAAAATGGCCGTTTATTAATAGGAATCTTATATATATATTAATTCAAATGGTCGTTTATTGATAGGTATCCTACATATATATATATATATATATTAATTCAAATGTCGTTTATTGATAGGTATCCTATATATATATATATTAATTCAAATGGCCGTTTATTG
>NW_013684053.1:0-1833 GCF_000517525.1 Limulus polyphemus | reverse complement strand
AAAAGGGTACCTACTTCATTTTAAATTCATACTTTTTAATACTCTTGTTACAGTTTTGAGTAATAACTTATTTTTCATATTACAGTCAACAATCAATTTTATGAACAGTACTATACAAAGTTAATTTTACATTCTGAAACTCAGCACGAAACGCATCCCAAAAAAAAAGAAAAACCAGTAGCAGATGTTTCCCTGTTTATTCCGACCACAATGCCAGTTCTTTTATAGTAACTTATAGTCCTACTTATTATTCGTGATATGTTAAGTACGATTTGCAACCTAATCATCCTAAAATCGTCCTATTAACTATTTCTCTATTTTCATACCTTTTTTTTTTAACACTCTTGTCATCTGTCAAGAAGTCAAATTAACAATTACGTATGCTTGTTGTTTGCTTGTTTGAAGTTAAGCACAAAGCTACATAAAGGGATATCTGTGTTCCGCCCACTACGGGTATCGAACTCCGGTTTCTAGAGTTGTGTTACTGGGGGGCGTTACGTATGCCTCGGGGTCAACTGCATTTAAACCATTTTTTTTTATATATATATACGAAACACAAAGGTCTGATGGTCTTCTTGATTGGGATTCGGTCTATATTTTGTACCGGGGAGGGTCAGGTTCAGCGTTTTCCTCTTCCTCCCTCTCTGGAATTGTTATCTTGTTTGCACTGTTACTGAATCCTAGATAATAACCCTTGTTACTTTGTTGTTGCATTAATCACAGTATGTTAAATTTTTTCCACTGTCCGCATTTTTAATTAACATATCTTTTTCGGGCTAGTTATTTTGGTTTGTTTTGAATTTCGCGCGAAGGAACTCGAGGGCTGTCTGCGCTATCCGTCCCTAATTTAGCAGCGCTAGACTAGAAGGAAGGGAATTCTAATCCGCGACCTGCAGAGCGTGAGTCGAGCATCCTTTAATCACCAGGTGGCCACGTTAAGCCTGATACCAGTAGTAACTATTGATATTAACTATACTACTAAGGGCGTTTTTATTGTTGTTGCTGCTGTTGTTTTCTTGGCTTTAAAAGTCTCGTCGGCTCGTCTTCTTTCTTCTATGTGCTGTTGATATTTTCAAGTGTTTGAAACTTGTCATTTGAGAAACAAAAGTAGATAGACAATTAGTGGATGAACTTAATTAATAATCGTAATAGAAGCTAATGGTCTCCTGTAGACGATGTTCAGAAGCTATACACGAGTACAATACATTTCATCTCCCACCCTCACCCCCGACTATAAGGCTTATCCCTTGATTCCTCGAGGTCACATGTAAATCTCTTGGTTCCCGTGTATTTGGCGTACTTTTGGTTCGCTTCACCGAAATCCGTATTTTTACTGTTATCCTGCTTTTAGTTTCCTTTTCCTGGTTCAGCGGTAAGTCTTAAGGCTTGTAACGTTAAAATCCGGGTTTCAATACCCTTGATGTACACAGCACAGACAGCCCGTTGAATCAGATATTTACAATGAGTGCTGTAACTGGGAAAACATACAATAACTCGGTAACGTACAATACCGGTATAACTCAAGGTTAACTGGTGATCATAAACTGCTGAGCTCCGATAATATAGAACTCACCTCAACATTTTAAACTCACCTCAATGCACGTTTTTTTAGAGTTTCGGTAACGAGCAGGAGCGCGAGCTTTAACGAGTTACTCATATTACTTAGTCAATTATGATAACTTCATGTCGTGTTCGAGGGTTTACTCTCGCAGTAAACTGATAAAACACGATCAGAATGTAGAATTTAACAACGGTGGTTGTCACTATCTGAATTACCAAAATATCTTGTAAAACAAGAATACTTAATATCCAGTACTGGTGTATGGAGTCGGA
>NW_013684052.1:0-1834 GCF_000517525.1 Limulus polyphemus | reverse complement strand
CCAGGACCTGTTCTGTATATTACTTATTACGTTGTAGCACCCTAGACCTGTTCTGTATATTTCTTATTACGTTGTAGCACCCTAGACCTGTTCTGTATATTTCTTATTATGTTGTAGCACCCTAGACCTGTTCTGTATATTTCTTATTATGTTGTAGCACCCTAGACCTGTTCTGTATATTTACTTATTATGTTGTAGCACCCAGGACCTGTTCTGTATATTTCTTATTATGTTGTAGCACCCAGGACCTGTTCTGTATATTACTTATCCTATTTATGAACTTAACTTACGAGTGACGACCGGATTTATGATAAGATAGTTGATCATGTTTTCATGAGAAGAACATTCGTATATTAACTATTAATATCATAAACTCATTTTTAACCGATGAAATGTCTTATTTTAACCTTTATTGATGAACGCCTTCAATAGTTAAAAAAGTATTTTGAACCTGTGTAATTTTTTTAATCACACGCTTGTTCTGTGTTAGTACCGATATCAGCTGCGTGTATAGTTCATTCAAGAAGCCGATGAACTACGTGAAGCTGCAATACAGGGTCCATGGACGAATGAGAATATAGGCATAATCAAATTTGTTTGAACCCATTACACTTGGAAATTCCGGACTGGTCCAAAGTTAGCTTTGATAAATTACTGTAACCATTACATTTGTCAATCCCGGACTGGTCTAACATTTTGAAGAAACAGACTTATTCTTTAAAGGAATGGTTATTGAAAGATTACATCGAATATTATGTTTTTGTATTGCCTGAATTAATCTCATTATAAGAATTACTGTATAACTTTTGTCCCTACTGTTATGAAAAACAGGGGCAAACATAGATCACATGCGTAATAGCACAAAAAAGTTAATTTGAATAATATACAGAAATATTTTTATGATAATGTTTTGAACACTTTGTAATGCATTACAAAGTCAACACAAAATTCTGAGATCATGATAAAATATTAACAACTGTATTAGACTAACGGAATGATCAAGTTCATCATTAGATATTAACAACTGTATTAGACTAACGGAATGATCGAGTTCACCATTAGATATTAACAACTGTGTTAGACTGACGGAATGATCAAGTTCATCATTAGATATTAACAACTATATTAATAACTGTGGATATTAACAACTGTATTAGACTGACGGAATTATCAAGTTTATCATTAGATATTAACAACTGTATTAGACTGACGCAATGGTCAAGTTCATCATTAGATATTAACAACTGTATTAGACTGACGGAATGATCAAGTTCATCATTAGATATTAACAACTGTATTAGAATGACGCAATGGTCAAGTTCATCATTAGATATTAACAACTGTTTTAGACTGACGGAATGATCGAGTTCATCATTAGATATTAACAACTGTATTAGACTGACGGAATGATCAAGTTCATCATTAGATATTAACAACCGTATTAGACTAACGGAATGATCAAGTTCATCATTAGATATTAACAACTGTGTTAGACTGACGGAATGATCAAGTTCATCATTAGATATTAACAACTATATTAACAACTGTATTAGACTGACGCAATGGTCAAGTTCAACATTAGATATTAACAACTGTATTAGACTGACGGAATGATCGAGTTCATCATTAGATATTAACAACTGTATTATACGGACGGAATGATCAAGTTCATCATTAGATATTAACAACTATATTAGACTGACGGAATGATCAAGTTCATCATTAGATATTAACAACCGTATTAGACTAACGGAATGATCAAGTTCATCATTAGATATTAACAACTGTATTAGACTAACGGAATGATCGAGTTCATTATTAGATATTAACAACT
>NW_013684051.1:1688-3522 GCF_000517525.1 Limulus polyphemus | reverse complement strand
ATCTAGTCTATGAAGGCCTAGGAAAGACAGTTATCAACGTCGACAAAATCTAGTAGAAGGAAAACTAAAAACCCGTTTTCAAAGGCAACAAAATCTAGTGGAAAACGGACTAAAAGGACCCTTATAAATGTCAAAAAAATCTACTGGAAAGAGGACTAAAAGACCGTTATAACAGTCGACAAAATAAAGTGGTAGAAGGACAAAAAAGATCGTTATTAAATTTTACAAAATCTTGCGAAGTCAGGACTAAAAATATCGTTAACAATATCTACAAAATCTAGTTTAAAAAGGATTAAAAATACCATTATAAAAGTTATTAAATATAGTATAAGAAAGGCTCAAATGACCTTTATCAAAGTCGAAAACATCTAGTCTATGAAGGCCTAAAAAGACAAATATGAACTACGACAAAATCTAGTAGAAAAAAACTAAAAACCCGTTATCAAAGGCAACAAAATCTAGTGGAAAACGGACTAAAAGGACCCTTATAAATGTCAAAAAAATCTACTGGAAAGAGGACTAAAAGACCGTTATAACAGTCGACAAAATAAAGTGGTAGAAGGACAAAAAAGACCGTTATTAAATTTTACAAAATCTTGAGAAGTCAGAACTAAAAATATCGTTATCAATATCAACAAAATCTAGTTTTAAAAGGATTAAAAATACCATTATAAAAGTTATTAAATATAGTATAAGAAAGGCTCAAATGACCTTTATCAAAGTCGAAAACATGGTAGTCTATGAAGGCCTAAAAAGACAGTTATGAACGTCGACAAAATCTAGTAGGAGAAAAACTAAAAACCCATTTTCAAAGGCAACAAAATATAGTGGAAATCGGACTAAAAGGACCCTAATAAATGTCAAAAAAATCTACTGGAAAGAGGACTAAAAGACCGTTATAACAGTCGACAAAATAAAGTGGTAGAAGGACAAAAAAGACCGTTATTAAATTTTACAAAATCTTGAGAAGTCAGAAATAAAAATATCGTTATCAATATCGACAAAATCTAGTTTAAAAAGGATTAAAAAGACCATTATAAAAGTTACTAAATATAGTATAAGAAAGGCTCAAATGACCTTTATCAAAGTCGAAAACATCTAGTCTATGAAGGTTTAAAAATACATTTATGAACGTCGACAAAATCTAGTAGAAGAAAAACTAAAAACCCGTTATCAAAGTAAAAAAAATCAAGAGGAAAAAGGGCTAAAAATACCGTTATCAGAGTCGAAAATCTTGTCTATGAAGGTCTAAAAAGACAGTTATGAACGTCGACATAATCTAGTAGAAGGAAAACTAAAAACCCGTTTTCAAAGGCAACAAAATCTAGTGGAAATCGGACTAAAATTACCCTTATAAATCTCAAATAAATCTAGTGGAAAGAGGACTAAAAGATCGTTATAACATTCGACAAAATATAGTGGTAGAAGGACAAAGAAGACCATTATTAAATTATACAAAATCTTGCGGAGTCAGGACTAAAAATATCGTTATCAATATCGACAAAATCTAGTTAAAAAAGGATTAAAAAGACCATTATAAAAGTTATTAAATATAGTATAAAAAAGGCTCAAATGACCTTTATCAAAGTCGAAAACATCTAGTCTATGAAGGCCTAAAAAGACAGTTATGAACGTCGACAAAATCTAGTAGAAGAACTAAAAACCCGTTATCAAAGTAAAAAAAAATCAAGTGGAAAAAGGGCTAAAAATACCGTTATCAGAGTCGAAAATCTTGTCTATGAAGGACTAAAAAGACAGTTATGAACGTCGACAAAATCTAGTAGAAGAAGAACTAAAAACCCGTTATCAAAGTAAAAAAAAATCAAGTGGAAAA
>NW_013684051.1:0-795 GCF_000517525.1 Limulus polyphemus | reverse complement strand
AAAAATCAAGTGGAAAAAGGGCTAAAAATACCGTTATCAGAATCGAAAATCTAGTCTATGAAGGTCTAAAAAGACAGTTATGAACGTCGACAAAATCTAGTAGAAGAAAAACTAAAAACCCGTTTTCAAAGGCAACAAAATCTAGTGGAAATCGGACTAAAATTACCCTTATAAAATTCAACAAAATCTAGTGGAAAGAGGACTAAAAGATCGTTATAACAGTCGACAAAATATAGTGGTAGAAGGACAAAAAGACCATTATTAAATTATACAAAATCTTGAGGAGTCAGGACTAAAAATACCGTTATCAATATCGAAAAAATATAGTTTAAAAAGGATTAAAAAGACCATTATAAAAGTTATTAAATATAGTATAAGAAAGGCTCCAAATGACCTTTATCAAAGTAGAAAACATCTAGTCTATGAAGGCTTAAAAATACATTTATGAACGTCGACAAAATCTAGTAGAAGAAAAACTAAAAACCCGTAATCAAAGTCAAAAAAATCAAGTGGAAAAAGGGCTAAAAATACCGTTATCAGAATCGAAAATCTAGTCTATGAAGGTCTAAAAAGACAGTTATGAACGTCGACAAAATCTAGTAGAAGAAAAACTAAAAACCCGTTTTCAAAGGCAACAAAATCTAGTGGAAATCGGACTAAAATTACCGTTACTAAAAGTCGAAAAAATCTAGATTAAGAAGGATTAAAAAGACCATTATAAAAGTTATTAAAATATGGTATAAGAAAGGCTTAAATGACCGTTATCAATGTCGAAAACATCTAGTCTATGAAGGC
>NW_013684050.1:0-1834 GCF_000517525.1 Limulus polyphemus | reverse complement strand
TATTTTTAAGATTCAATAAACAGATGTACACAATATTTTTAAGATTCAATAAATAGATGTACACAATATTTTTAAGATTCAATAAACAGATGTACACAGTAAAACAGATGCACACAGTATTTTTAAGATTCAATAAACAGATGTACACAATATTTGAAAGATACATATTGTTTTACCATAGTTCCTCCAAGGTCTGCCATCATAATGGATGAGAACGGACAACGACTAGAAGGTCTTGTCGGCCCCTATGACGAAGGATCGCCATTGTTTTTGAAATGTGAGGCTGACGGGGGTATGTTGGTTTATGAGTGTTTCTATTGAAGAATGGTCTCTTCACGTCATTTGTTTTCCCTTTTAATCTTAGTCGCTCACACGAGATTCAGTAAAAGATAGCAGTTTGACGTGACTTGGAAATAAATCACGGGGAAAAGAAACATGAAATCGTCTTTTACTTTTTAAAGTGGATTGTTCATCAAACATGTATAAAGAAGTACTCTTTGTTGTTTTAGTGTCCCCCGGTGGGGCAGCGTTAAGTCTGCGGACTTTCAACGTTAAAATCCGGGGTTGGATTCCCTTGATAGCCTAATGTGGCTTTGCTATAAAACAAACAAACTATTGTTTTATCTACACCTTCAATCAACTTATATTTCGGAACAATCTATGCCGATTGAAGCTATAAATAAACTGTTTTCTTTCAACAAACGAAAAATGAAATTTTTATCATGTTTATTATTACTATATTGTAAACCAATTCAAGAATATGTCTTTCTCAAGTCATATAAAAATCAAAATTCGTTTTTCGATGTTTTGATTCTCACTCGGCATTGTCTTTTCTTTCCTTTTCAACATAATTGTATCAAAAGTTTTCATCTCTAAATTTTGGTAATATTTCTTTCTTGTGTTTCTCAACTAATATTTCAGTTTTTTCTTTTCTGAAACATTAATTTTCACCTTATGTATACATTTTTTGTTCGCATGGTTTATATATTGACTCTTAGATTATTAGATTCTAATTAGATCCTAAAACAGAAAAGTCCACAATATGAAGTTGTTTCTAAACCCAGGAATGACACAAAGTTTCATGAACTCTGATTTTAAGAAAATATTGACTAAATACACTTAGAAACAAGTATTATTTTCTGGTCATCTAACATTATGTATTTATTAAAAAATATATACCAATATTTCTTATCAATACCGCTACGTTACGCAGTCTAGGGATAACATCACCTGCTAGTATAGGACACTATCTCTGAACAGATGAATGTTGTCTGATCAGATTATAACTACCAAGACAAACTATAGTACCAAATCTTATCTCTCCCTCCCACACAAATAATTGACTGGAAGTATATAACCTTCTCTATTAAAAGCAGATATTCTCATTGTTTGGCTGTGTACTACTAACGACATTCTGTTGTTATAAATAGTATATCTTCAGCTGAACCTGCTGTATTTATTGTTTATAGTATAGAATAGACGTGTTTGGAAATATTCTAATTGTTTGGCTGTGTACTACTAACGACATTCTGTTGTTATAGTTTGTTTTCAGCTGTATTTATTCTTTAGCTTATACAACAAATGTGTATGAAGTATTACATTACACGAAGTCTTGTTCTCATCTGCATCCTGAAAGAACAAGGACTTACTGAATTCATGACTTATTTAATAAGGCATTCTTTTTCATAGAACCTATTTAGATATCGACCTTCTGTTTTCTTACTGCATGACCTGCGGTGGCCCAGTGTTAACTTATAGACCTACAACGCTATATCTACTGTATAAGTTTGATTCCTAGTGGTGGACATATCAGATAGCCTAATATAACTTTGCT
>NW_013684049.1:0-1834 GCF_000517525.1 Limulus polyphemus | reverse complement strand
AATTACTCCTGTGATTGAAAAGTGGGCTTAATTTTAAAAAGCCCTATTGTGTCATACACAGGGACTTTTATTGTGTTATACACAGGTACTTTTATCTAATAAAAACCCTATTGTGTTATACACAGGTACTTTTATCTAATAAACAGTCTTTTATCTAAATGTTTATTACTGATACCACATAAACAAAACTTTTTATCAAGCTCGTACTAAAGCTAAAGAAAGTATTTCAGTCAGACTGAGCAGAGGGTTAGTAGTTTCATCTGTGGAAACAATATAGCCAATTTGTTTCTATTATTTTAATCTTATAATAACACCCTAACAGTCTTTAAAATAACGTTCTTTTATTACTTTATCAAAAATATATTGTATGTAATGACTGATGAATAAACTGGCAATATAATTCGGAAACGTCTATTGAAAACTGAAAAACAAACCAAAAACGTCGTTAATATATAAATAAAAGTACCTGTGTATAACACAATAGGGTTTTTATTAGATAAAAGTACCTGTGTATAACACAATAGGGGACGGACGTACGGACACATTTTCCTATTTTTTGAGAGCCAAATATGATCAACGCTGCGTGGCAGAAGCACGTGCTCTTATACTGAATTCTCCTCTAGTCTTGAGTGATAAAAATTTATAATTAGTTACTAGTGAGGGCCAACTCAACGTGGCAACATGTGTTATGTGAGACAACATGGCAACATGTGTTATGTAAGACAATATGGCAACATGTGTTATGTGAGACAACGTAGCAACATGTGTTATGGCAACTAACTAGACAGGAACACCGGATGTTTGTCCGGTGTTTTTCTACTCGTTATTTTAATCATATTTAAGATATGGTTTGACGTAGAAACAAACAAAAGCATTCATTTTCTTGTTATTAATGTATATCCATTCTAGAAATGATTATCGTTTGCACACACACAGTGTTAACCTACTAACAAGTTCTATTTTCAGCTAGTAGCAGAATAAGTTTGTTTGGGTTGTTTGTTGTCAAGCACAAAGCTACACAATGGGCTGTTTGTACTATGCCCACCACGGGTATCGAAACCTGTATTTCAGCGTTCTAAGTCTTCAGACTTACCGCTGAGCCATTGGGGGCTACAGACCTGTCACCCGGTGGGACAGTGTTAAGTTTACGGACTTATAACGCTAAAATCCGGGGTTTTATTCCGCAATGTACACAGCCGGTGTATTTTTTTACATAACAACCTTCCTTGATTTAGAAAATCCACTTGAGTATAAATTGTAACAAAAATAGTTCAATACAAAAGTACTGTTGCCTGGTTTATCTAAAGTAAACGTTGGCGTTTTGTGGAAACTATGTTACTCCAAAGTCGATAAAGACAGATTTTACCTTTGTGTGTTTGTCAGGAAGATTTCTCGAAAACGGTCGAATGGATTTGGATGAAAGTTGGTATATATTTGGTTTATGACCCAACTTAGAAGGGACTAGTTTTGGAGGGTCAAGGTCACAAAAAATCCTTTTCTGTTAACATGAGGACCGATTTTCCACACTGTTTTTGCTCTATAACTCAATCACAAATGATCGGAATTTGATGGAACTTGGTGTACATATGTAGAATATTATGTCAAAAGTGGTCCATGTCCGATGATAACTCTCACATAACACATGGAACCACGTTGTTTTACATAACACATGTTACCACATTGTCTTACATAACACATGTTGCCATATTGTCTTACATAACACATGTTGCCATATTGTCTCATATAACACATGTTGCCACGTTGTCTCACATAACACATGGAACCACGTTGTTTTACATAACACATGTTACCACATTGTCTTACATAACACATG
>NW_013684048.1:0-1835 GCF_000517525.1 Limulus polyphemus | reverse complement strand
CTATTTCAACGGAAACAATCACACAACATACTTGTTGCAATACTATTTCAACGGAAACAATCACACAACATAGTTGTTGCAGTACTATTTCAACGGAAACAATCACACAGCATAGTTTTTCAGATCGCATTTCATAAAGAAATGATATTGTTTGAAAGTTATTAATGACAGAAGTAGAAAGATATTGGAACATTTATAAATATCAATTCAACGGTTTTTGATTTAGAATACATATTAAACCAAACTTGGGGTGAGTGGGTTATAACAAGAGAGTCATTTAAACCAATACCCACAAGGACTATCAATACACTAAATCCCATTCGTATAACATACATATGTTTTTAGGTGGTTGTTCATTTATTTTAGTGCAAAACTATACATTGGGTTATCTGCACTCTGTCCATCGCCCCGGGTTTAGCGTTGCAAGTCCAAGTCCATGCCCATCGCCCCGGGTTTAGCGTTGCAAGTTCAAGTCCATGTCCATCGCCCCGGGTTTAGCGTTGCAAGTCCATAGACTTACCGCTGACCCACTATGGAACGTTTTGAGATAAAAATTATATCACGGCTTCTAAAATTTGAAAGTCCATTTTGAACAATTTTCACAAAATTCACTGAATATTGTATGTTATATTTTAACATATATACATTATAACAATCACACAAATGCCTAACTTTGCTTCAGCTTCAGTTAATATGTTTACTCTGCTTTGCCGTTTCTGTTATGCGCTCGAGAACCGTTTCGTACCTTTGTTTGGCAGGGTAGGAGGGAAAGGTAATAATGTTTACAAGATTGTTGTATGCACCACGTGCTGTTGAGGCTATCACTAGATTTCTCAGCTAGAACGAGAATGTACAATATATTCATGGATTTAATATTTCGACTATGAACACTCGACTTCGATAAAGATTGACGTTCTTGCATCTCTAAAATACTTTCATCTAGATACGTTACGAGAATAAGTTGCTATATTACACCAAGGAAAATTAATATTTTAGGAACGAAAGAAATGATTGAATTTTTATCGAAAAAAGTAATTACACTGACAAGATTATAGAGATTCAAAACATCTGGAAAGTTAAAAAAATATATCATGTTTTATGAAAAACTGTTAAAGTGTTTTAATAAATATGATTGTCTAAAAGTTAAGATTTTCGTTAATATCGATGCTGAAGGTGTTCTAGTAGTTAACGTCTTGGAATGCAGACCCAAGGATTCAGGGCTAAAGACGTGCTGTCGCTGAGCACATTCCGCACTTTGAGTTGTGGGCGCATTACACAAGCGACAGTGAATCTTGTTCCTCATTTCCAAGAACCGGGTAAACCCTTGTAGCGGCGGGTGCTTTTCGATAACTGACTTCCCTCTGTTCTGTTGCTAAAACTTAGGAACTGCTACGCCTATATTATGGGATTCTCTGACGTAACCCTTTAGCTCACATGTGCATAAGGAACCATTGAGGGTGAAAACCGCAGTTCCGTTAATACCTTTCTATAATAACAGAAAATAATGAATTCTGCATCCCCTGTATCGAAGAATTTAGATCGTACTATACTAGAGACTCAAACAGGTAATCTGGTCGTTCTGTTCTAGCTGTTTAAACAAGTATTCAAGTCATACTATTTCCAATGTTCAAGCAAGTAGTCAAGTCGTGCTATTTTAGATTTTCAAGCAAGTATTCAGGTCGTACTATTCTAGAGGCACAAGCAAGTATTCAGGTCGTACTATTCTAGAAGCACAAGCAAGTATTCAGGTCGAACTATTCTAGAGGCACAAGCAAGTATTCAGGTCGTACTATTCTAGAGGCACAAGCAAGTATTCAGGTCGTACTATTCTAGAA
>NW_013684047.1:1755-2722 GCF_000517525.1 Limulus polyphemus | reverse complement strand
AAGAAGATACAGGATTTATCAATACTGTGTACTGTCAATAAGAAGACACAAGATTTAACAATACTGTGGCCTATCAATAAGAAGATACAGGATTTATCAATACTGTGTACTGTCAATAAGAAGACACAAGATTTAACAATACTGAGTCCTGTCAATAAGAAGATACAGGATTTATCAATACTGTGTACTGTCAATAAGAAGAAACATAATTTAATAATACTGTGTCCTGTCAATAAGAAGAAAAAGGATTTATCAATACTGTGTACTGTCAAGAAGAAGATAAAAGATTTAACTATACTGAGTACTATCATAACAAGTAATAATACTTAATGATGCTGTGTACTATCAATAACAAGCCAATACTGTGTCCTGTCAATAAGAAGATACAGGATTTATCAATAATGTGTACTGTCAATAAGAAGACACAAGATTTAACAATACTATGTAATGTCAATAAGAAGACACAAGATTTAACAATACTGAGTCCTTTCAATAAGAAGATACAAGATTTAACGATACTGTGTACTATAATAACAAGTCATAAGATTTAATGATACTGTGTACTATCAATAACAAGCCAAAAGATTTAACGATACTGTGTACTGTCAATAAAAAGACACATGATTTAACAACACTGAGTCCTGTAAATAAGAAGATACAGGATTTATCAATACTGTGTACTGTCAATAAGAAGAAACATAATTTAACAATACTGTGTCCTGTCAATAAGAAGAAAAAGGATTTATCAATACTGTGTAATGTCAATAAAAAGACACAAGATTTAACGATACTGTGTACTATCATAACAAGTAATAAGATTTAATGATACTGTGTAATATCAATAACAAGCCACAAGATTTAACAATACTGTGTCCTGTCAATAAGAAGATACAGTATTAATCAATACTGTGTACTGTCAATAAGAAGAAACATAATTTAACAATACTGTGTCCTGTCAATAAGAAGA
>NW_013684047.1:0-868 GCF_000517525.1 Limulus polyphemus | reverse complement strand
AATAAGAAGATACAGGATTTATCAATACTGTGTACTGTCAATAAAAAGAAACATAATTTAAAAATACTGTGTCCTGTCAATAAGAAGAAAAAGGATTTCTCAATACTGTGTACTGTCAATAAGAGGACACATGATTTAACGATACTGTGTACTATCATAAACAAGTAATAAGATTTATTGATACTGTGTAATATCAATAACAAGCCACAAGATTTAACAATACTGTGTCCTTTCAATAAGAAGATACAGTATTTAAGTCAATAAGAAGAAACATAATGTAACAATACTGTGTCCTGTCAATAAGAAGAAAAAGGATAAATCAATACTGTGTACTGTCAATAAGAAGACAAAAGATTTAACGATACTGTGTAATATCATAAGAAGTAATAAGATTTAATGATACTGTGTACTATCAATAACAAGCCACAAGATTTAACAATACTGTGTCCTGTCAATAAGAAGAAAAGGATTTATCAATACTGTGTACTGTCAATAAGAAGACACAAGACTTAACGATACTGTGTAATATCATAAGAAGTAATAAGATTTAATGATACTGTGTACTATCAATAACAAGCCACAAGATTTAACAATACTGTGTCCTGTCAATAAGAAGATACAGGATTTATCAATACTGTGTACTGTCAATAAGAAGATACAGGATTTATCAATACAGTGTACTATTAATAAGAAGACACATAATTTAACAATACTGTGTCCTGTCAATAAGAAGAAAAAGGATTTATCAATAATGTGTACTGTCAATAAGAAGACTCAAGATTTAACGATACTGTGTACTATCATAACAAGTCATAAGATTTAACGATACTGTGTACTATCATAACAAGTCATAACTTTTAATGATACA
>NW_013684046.1:0-1835 GCF_000517525.1 Limulus polyphemus | reverse complement strand
TTATCGTAATGAAATGTTTCACTTTTAAACGTTGAATGTTGTTCAACACGTATCGTAATGAAATGTTTCACTTTTAAACGTTTAATATTGTTCAACACGTATCGTAGTGAAATGTTTCACTTTTAAACGTTTAATGTTGTTCAACACGTATCGTAATGAAATGTTTCACTTTTAAACGTTTAATATTGTTCAACACGTATCGTAATGAAATGTTTCACTTTTAAACGTTTAATGTTGTTCAACACGTATCGTAGTGAAATGTTTCACTTTTAAACATTTAATGTTGTTCAACACGTATCGTAAGTGAAATGTTTCACTTTTAAACGTTTAATGTTGTTCAACACGTATCGTAGTGAAATGTTTCACTTTTAAACGTTGAATGTTGTTCAACACGTATCGTAGTGAAATGTTTCACTTTTAAACGTTCACAGCTATTTAACATATATTATAATAAACTTGGCATTTTATAAATCTATTATTATTCCTCATATTTTGTAATGTGTAAAATAAATCCTCAAATATTTGTGTTCTTTGCATATTGTATTAAATAAACACTTTAAACAGTTAGTGTTATTTGGTTAGGGACGAAACAAACTTTTTATGAATCCGTCGATTTAATAAAGTTTTTTTTAAAAAAATAGGTAATAACAACTTCATATAATGATAACTTCTTAACGTTATACATGTTTCGTGGGGGGTTAGGAGTTTGGTACAGCAATAAATCATGCAAAACGTGACAAAAATATCACTTTCACATTATCATTTTCCAGTTTTTTTCCACACGAACCTTTAATTTCCCGAAATGTGGCCGCGGTGGTGTCACATTCTCTTCAATCTTCTCCAGCGATTAATGTAAATAACGATCAGAGAAGGTTCCTGCTTCCGCCTGGTACCAGTCTTTTCTTCCTTCACAAGTTTTTCTTGCATATACATGACGTAATTTATTGGAAGGGGGCGAAATTTCTAAAAAAAAGTCGTTAGTAAAGGAATGGTGTTATTGAAAGTCTTCTACTCGGTGTAAACACTACATAATTTGGTGCTGATGGTTGAACAGATATAAATAAAAATGTGCTCCATAATTTTACAACACTAAAGTAATGCATTATATGTCGAATAAATTCGTGTTTTTTTTTACTAATTTAATTTTCGATTTCTTTTTAAATTATTCGGATTTTACAACGAGCTTGGATGTATAGGATTCAAACACTAATACCTTGACTTACAGTTTAACAGTTCTACTGTTTAAAGTTTCATCACAACCTAAGTGCCTATGAAGTTAATCTTTGTTATCAGACTATTAAACAAAATTAACCTTAGGAAACTACACAGAACTGAGAATACAAATAAATGATCTGACGATCAATCATTTATTCGTGAGTTATAATCCTGACGATCAGATTATAACTCACGAACAAGAAACTGATGTGAAAACATAATTGATTAGATATTAGTTTCTCATAATCCAAAAAATATAATAAGACTGGGAAAACTAATTGTAACTTAAAACACCATAAGCAACCGACTTATTATGAAACCATAAGACACAGCAATAAACTCATTTTTAAATTGAATACAGAGAAAATAATAAGGGTTGGGAGAAAGTGACTAATGAACATGAACGTTATATTAGACTGGCTACATCAATGTACTGATATTATATGAGAAGCTGATAACAACTGAATATATTAATATTATATGAGAAGCTGATAACAACTGAATATATTAATATTATATGAGAAGCTGATAACAACTGAATATATTAATATTATATGACAAGCTGATAACAACTGAATATATTAATATTATATGAGAAGCTGATAACAACTGAATATATT
>NW_013684045.1:0-1836 GCF_000517525.1 Limulus polyphemus | reverse complement strand
TAATTTGTATGAATGACTACTCTTATTGTTGGAAACATTTATATTCAATCTAAGATGGAAAGTAAAAATAAAAAAGAATCAGAATTACACGAGAGTAATTACAAATACATTAGTTATATTTCATCCTTTGATTATAACTAAATAAAAATGAAAAAAATATATAACGTTCTTTTCCATTTATTTCCTACATATTAAACGGTTAATGAAATTTATATTCCACATTAATAAACATTAGTCAGTTAAAGGCATTTATAACCATTATAACAAATTCAAAGTATTTCTAATACAAAGTTATTTGCGTTAGGGATCCAGACCGTAGAGAATAGCAAATATTTAACATTTTTTTCCGACAGAGAATTAGTTGAAGTTGGAGTGAAGGTAATTCGGCCACAAGCTGGTTATTACATGCTGCCTGACTTCGAGATCTTGAGACCTAAACTGGAGAAATATGGGATAACTAATGGAAGAGCAATGTGCATCAAAATTCTTGAAGAAGCCAATGTTGCGGTATGTACCCTGTGTTTCTTTACGGGTCGTGGGTTCGAATCCCCGTCACTGAACATTCTCGCTCTTCCTGCCGGAAGGGCGTTATAATATGTCAGCCAATCCTACTATTCGCTGGTAAAAGAGTAGCTTTAGCTCAAGAGTGGTGATATTGTCTAACTGATTTTACTCTAGTCTATCATTGCTAAATTAGGAACAGCCGGCTCTGATAACCCTCGAGTACCTTTAAAACCAACCAAACCAAACTTTTAATGAACTTCATAGATATCTCACTAGAAATCAGGTCACGACAATAAACATGGGTGTGACGTTTTTTGTTTGCAATTTTTTACAAATACGGCAATATACATCCACTGATGGTCATATCTTTTCAAAGAACAGAATTTAACAAATACATTTAACAGCAAAGATCGTGACAAAACAAGTTGGTCCCGTGATCCAGCGAAACGGTCAACGGACGATAGTAAACTTTATAATGACGTACTGAATGCCCTGCGTCCGCGAAACGGTCGATTTATGACACAAAACTACAAATATTGTAGTGAAATTATCCTCGAGCGCTTTAAAATTAATGTGGTCAATATATTAGAGAGCTGAGTAATATTGTATTTTGAATGTAGCTAAACTAAGCATTAAAGACATAAGTTAAACGGTTTAATCTCCTACAATATATATAGTAAATTATTTCCATTGAACAAACTGTTATGTGTTGTTCCAACATATACTAAATATATAATTAGAAACAAAACCTATGATAAGTTTGGTTTGGCTTATTCTGGATATTCGAGAGAAGTAAAATAAGGGTTCCCTGCGATAGTCGTCCCTACATTTGAGCCGGGACTAGAGAGACCAGTTTATCAGCATTAACTACCACCAACCTTTACACTACTGTTTGAACTAGTAGACTACAGAGAGGACAGTTTATCAGCATTAACTACCACAAACCCTTAGACTACTGTTTGAGCTAGTAGACTAGCGAGAGAGGACAGTTTATCAGCATTGCCTACCACAAACCCTTAGACTACTGTTTGAGCTAGTAGACTAGAGAGAGAGGACAGTTTATCAGCATTACCTACCAACCTTTAGACTACTGTTTGAACTAGTAGACTACAGAGAGGACAGTTTATCAGCATTACCTACCACAAACCCTTAGACTACTGTTTGAGCTAGTAGACTAGAGAGAGAGGACAGTTTATCAGTATCAACTACCACCAACTTTTAGACTACTGTTTGAACTAGTAGACTACAGAGAGGACAGTTTATCAGTATTACCTTCTAACCTTTAGACTGCTGTTTGAACTAGAAGACTAGAGAGAGGACAGTTTATCAGCA
>NW_013684044.1:0-1836 GCF_000517525.1 Limulus polyphemus | reverse complement strand
TTCATATCTCTAACGCTTCTGTTTTATTCCTTATACTAGGTAAAATGTGTAAGTTCTGGTCCAGTGAAACTGGTATTGTACAGAAAAGTTTCCATTTCGTGTTTTTGTGCAAATATCACCAATGTATTGTTTTCACAAAGATAATTTTATGTTCGTCAAATTTCCTTAGACAAAAGCTAATAGTTTCAAAAACACTACCTTAGTTTGGTTTGAATTACGCGCATAGCTACACGAGAGCCGACCTTAATTTAGCAGTGAAAGACTGAAAGGGCGAGCATGTTTGATGGGGCGAGAATTCGAATCCGCGAGATTTCGAGTTGAGCGCCCTGCCCACCTGGCAATGCTAGAGCACACAGCTCCACACAGACACTAAATTAATTTCAAGAAACATCACATTAGTTCAAATACATAGAATAAGTTTCAGGAAACAGGACATTAGCTGAAACACTCACTCTGTATTAGTTTGAAAAAACGATAAGTTTGAAGAAACGGTATTAACTCAAACGCACCCTACATTAATTTTAAGAAGCAATGTTTCTTTTTAAAAACACGACATTTGTTTCGAAAAACAAGACATTAGTTGAAACTCAAACTGAATTACTTAAACTCACTGTTCACATACGTTATATATTAAACCATTAAGAAACAGTCAAATATACTTCACAAGAAATTGTAGCAATCAAAGTAACAGCTCGTTGATTATAATTGAAAACACCGTGGAACAAGAAAAGTAAGGTGTTGTAAATAATCTTTTAAAGCACAGCGTAGCAAGTAAATTACTCACCATGTTTTTATACTTCAAAACACTTTTAGAACACCATAATATTTAATTACGGTAAGTATTATAAAATAAAATACGAAACAAATATTGGTTCACTTTTAATCCTTCAATACTAATTGATGTACATTGAAAATGGTAGAGTTTGTACGCCTTTTACAAGTACAATAAAAATAATTATAAAAACTGAAGCATTAAAAAAAAACTTTTTTCTAGATGTTGAAACTCTCATAAAAAATGAAAAAATATAATTGGTAACTTCTCCCGGTTAACTGGTTTTCGTAGATAATATCAACAGAGATAACGATCTTAATAAATAGAAATGTTTAATTTTTAAACTGTTATACTTGGAGACCTGGAGAATATCACGGTGATGAAACCTGATCAAAGACAGAAAAAGCTTTTATCTCAGGAATGTGTATGTTGATCTAGGTTGTTATAAATTTAATAAGTTCCAAGACATTTGATAATCAAGCTACGTAAATTCGTAAGGAACTGTCATTACAAATATAAACGAAAGATTCGTTGCTTGCTTTTACAGAGTAAAAAATGTACATTTCCTCTGCTACATATTTCAAAGTCCATCATTTTGAAACAAGAAACTTCATTAATTTTGAGGGATATTATATACTGGGGCGTATATTAATATAATTCTTTTTGTGGAAATATGTTTTAACGTTAGAGTGAAGAATTAAATAATACGTTAATTTATTTACAGCAAAATGATATTTAAAATAAAAGTTTTTTTTTTGCATGTCAGAAGAAAAGTGTTAGTTACCATTGTTAGCTGGTGTCACATTCGCTTTTTTTAATACTTGCTTTATGACGGAATGGTTTGGTTTGAATATCGCGCAAAGCTACATGATGCGTTAGCCGTTCCTAATTTAGCAGTAAAAGACTAAAGGGAAGGCAGCTAGTCACCAACACCTACCGCCAACTGTTGGGCTACTTTTTTACCAAGGAATAGTGGGATTGACAGTCACGTTATAACGCCCCCACGGCTTGAAAGGCGAGCATATTTGGTGGGACGAGGATTCGGAACCCGCGACCCTCAGATT
>NW_013684043.1:0-1837 GCF_000517525.1 Limulus polyphemus | reverse complement strand
CAATATATACCTGTTGTTTTAAGGTACCTTAGTGAACAGAATGACGAACACTTCAATACATACCTGTTGTTTTAAAGTCCCTTAGTGAACAGAATGACGAACACTTCAGTACATACCTGTTGTTTTAAAGTCCCTTATTGAACAGAATGTCGAACACTTCCATAAATACCTGTTGTTTTAAAGTCCCTTAGTAAATAGAATGACGAACACTTCAATATATACCTGTTGTTTTAAGGTCCCTTAGTGAACAGAATGACGAACACTTCAATACATACCTGTTGTTTTAAGGTCCCTTAGTGAACAGAATGACGAACACTTCAGTACATACCTGTTGTTTTAAAGTCCCTTAGTGAACAGAATGACGAACACTTCAGTACATACCTGTTGTTTTTTTAGAATATAATACAGTATAAACTGTTAATGCAATTGAGTTGCTTCTTCCTTTGGAGTTCGACGCATACAAAGCCAAGATAAAAGATGTTCCTAAAGGGAGATCATTCACTACAAACAAGGGTTGATCGTACTGAGTAATGTTCCTCTGTAGACGGTCAAGTGCAGCGTTAAAGACTTCCAAGTGGAACGCCTGCTTTAATCCTCCATTATATCCTGGTTCACATTTTATGATTATCCTAGTGGTCGATTTATTCGTGACTCCGCAGTTCTTTAAAGCTTCTGGGGGTCCTAATTGAAAGAAAACTATAACTTTTAATCCTGTCGTGTTGCCTTATCTCTTCAAAAAAAAGCTTTTACTTAACTTACATTAATCTGAAACACCTGATATAAAAAATTGTTTTAGCAGATCTTGTTAATATCTTCTAAGACTATTTCAAGTGAGGATCAAACGGAAGTTTTTATGATAAGCCAGTAGAGTCGAGATAAAGTATCCTATATCGTTATATTTTTCTGGTTGTCTTTTTAACTGTGCAAAGCTTCACGATGAGCTATCTGCACAATGTCTACAATGGGGAATCGAATCCGGGATTTGTAAATGCGTCAACTTACCGATTCCCCACCGGTTGACTTTATTATTATATTTTCTTTAATATTTCATATTAAAATAAATAATATTTATTAATTTTCAAATAATTTCTCATACTATTGTTATCGTATGAATGATGATGAACTTATTGGATGAAATTCCAACATTTGGTGATTTATTTAAATAGATATGTACTTCTACGTATTTTCTTTTCATGTTACAAAAATTAATTCATATTTCATATTGTACACGCAACCTATATTATTAAAAGGAACGAGTCAGTGTTTCAATATACTGCGTCTAACTGAACACTAAATGAAACAAAATCACGCAGGTTTTCATAAAATATGCCCCTAATTACGTCTACTAATAAGAAGTCGTTTTTAATTGCTATGTTTTTACAGTTTTCTATACATTTATAAAATTAGAATAAATATGAAATAAAAATAAGATGTACATTACATAATATCTGATCTCTCGTGTACCTGCTGGTATAATACTGAAAGAACAAGGTTCTTTCTGGCTTCCTACTTCGTTTCTAGCCCAGCAGTACAGCACACCGTACCCGTACAGAGTATCAGGGCGGTAGTACACTTCGGCATACGTTCCATTCCACTTAAATGATGTTATCTCGATTATCTCCAGGGAGTTGTTGAAAAACCACATGTACGAGACATTGGATGGAGTAGCTTCAACGTCGCATGTTACCAGTATGGATTCGTTTGGAGCAACGGCGTAAAGTGTCTTCTGATCTTCCTTACATACAGGGGTATCTAAAGCATAACCCAGTTTAATTGTGAAAACTGACATATAATATAATGATATTAGTATGGCCTACTATAATGATTATGTAAAATA
>NW_013684042.1:0-1838 GCF_000517525.1 Limulus polyphemus | reverse complement strand
ATGATACCACGCATACACATACAGCTCCAGGCTCGGCCCCGACTGAAGATTTGAAAGAAAGAAGACCGCTATATAATGCATTGTTTTGATGATTAAGAAACTGGTGTTATTAAACCGAGACATCAATAATATGTACACAGATCTGTCAGTTGCATAAAGATTTCAACTGCCTGATATCTTTAATATTAATTTAGATGATTATTTATTTATTTACTTATTTTTAGCGAAATTGTTTTGTCAGGTATCATGTTTGTTCAAATAAAGTCCCAAAATGTCGTTGTGTATATATACACACATACGAACATTTTGTGCTTCCATCTATCGACCGAAAATACAACTATTATGGCATATGCAAATAATATATGTTTAAACTGAACTCACTGTTAAGTAGTGTTTTCCTTTATGTTATTTCCCCACAAAAATACGCTTGGTAGGAAAACATAATAACATTACTGTTATATATTAATTAAGCTGGTATATCCTCTTTGAGAAAACACATTTCAGATTTCCATTTTCAAAAGATATAGTACAGAAAACTTAATTATAAGCCCTTGTCATATTAGGGAAACAAAATTTCAGAGATTGTGTTTGTTTTAAATATGAAGTTAATAAAACACAAGTTGACAAAATGTATATATGTGTGTCTAGTATTAATGATTACAACAAACCTTGAATAGTATGTTAAAAAAAGGTTCACAACTAAAATATTAACATGTATGTGTCTGTGTTTTTCTCATAGCAAAGACACCTCAGGCTATCTGCTGTGTCCACTGGTTGGCTCTGTGTTGTGGAATCGTTATTCAAATTTTATGATTATGCATTTGAACAGTTTACAATGAGGAAACAGTTTGTAATCTATGAGTAGTTATTGAGTTAAATGAAGAAGTAGAACCCACGTGTGTATATATATATATATATATATATTGTTACTTTGGTAATTTACATAGAGTAGAAAGATACATTAACTTTATCAACTGCTATTAAAAGTTTTAGGAATAGCTTTGTTTATAAGTAATATTATTATTTACAGATATAACATTGTTTATTAGTGTAATATTGATTATAGGTATAACATTTTTATGGGTATATTATGCTTATAGGTATAATATTGTTGATACAATTTTTGTGGATTTATGGGTATATTTACAATGCGAATGTGTCATTTTTTATTATGTTTGATCTTATCTGTATAATGGCAGATAATTTTCTAGTTTAAAAATATGAACTAAAAACATCAATAACTTTAAAATTCTGAAATTTAGTTGTCTATAAAATGTTTCTATATGTAAAATACACATCATATGGCCCATTTGTTGTATTAAAGGACGTTCAGATTGAATATACCAAAGTACCAGCCTGTTTAAGAGTATCCATATCATACACACAGTAGAGATCGTTGATCATAAAAGTATTCATATCATATGCACAGTAGAGATCTTTGTTTATAATAGTATTCATATCATATACACAGTAGAGATCGTTGATCATAAGAGTATTCATATCATATACACAGTAGTGATCGTTGATCATAAGAGTATTCATATCATATACACAGTAGAGATCGTTGATCATAAAAGTATTCATATCATATGCACAGTAGAGATCTTTGTTTATAATAATATTCATATCATATACACAGTAGAGATCGTTGATCATAAGAGTATTCATATCATATACACAGTAGAGATCGTTGATCATACGAGTATTCATATCATATACACAGTAGAGATCGTTGATCATACGAGTATTCATATCATATACACAGTAGAGATCGTTGATCATACGAGTATTCATATCATATACACAGTAGAGATCATTGATCATAAGAGTATTCATAT
>NW_013684041.1:0-1838 GCF_000517525.1 Limulus polyphemus | reverse complement strand
TACACTAGACTTCAGTGATAATAGTGAATGAACAATTATGTCACATTGACTACAGGCATGTTCAAATACACTAGACTTCAGTGATAATAGTGAATGAACAATTATGTCACATTCACTATAGGCATGTTCAAGTATACTAGACTTAGTGATAATAGTGAATGAACAGTTATGTCACATTCCACCACAGGCATGTTCAGGTACACTAGACTTCAGTGATAATAGTGAATGAACAATTATGTCACATTCACTATTGGCATGTTCATTTGTGTAATACCTGGCTTTTCTGTGAAAATATATCTAAAAAATTTATTTTGTATTTTATTTAGTAGGTTTTTATCTATTAAACTTAACATTGTAATGGATGATTTTGTGTTTTGGAAAATTGTATATAAATAGGTGTGTGTGTGTATAACTGAAACTTATCAAACAAAGATAATTAACCCAATCAGGTTGTATAAATTATATGAAAACAGTGAAATGGGTTAACAGTCCTCCTTAAAACAAGACAAACTAGGGTATACTGAATTGTGTAGAACACAAAACAGAAAGTGATGATTCATTATTCACACAGATTACAATATAGTGAATGAATTATGTAGAAAACAGAACTGAACATGACCGTGTTCTTCAGACATCGGCACCTGGACTTCCATGGTGGAGCTACATCTTGGCACCAACCAACTGAGCAAGGTTCCTGATGACATCCAGTTCCTGCAGTCACTCGAAGTTTTAGTTCTCAGTAACAATCTCCTCAAGAGGCTTCCTGTCACTTTAGGTAACCTGAGGAAACTGCGGCTGCTCGATCTAGAGGAAAACAAGCTTGAAGCACTACCAAATGAAATAGGTTGGTTGTTCTGTACTGTACTCAGCATAACCATGAAAGTTGATGGTTTTGTGTGCTTAATTGATAAATGATATACTTCAGTGGGTAAATCCTGTATGGTTGTACGTGTAGTTTGATGTGAGTCATGTGGGAAGGAGACTGTTAGACTATGATTGAATGTGTAGTTTGATGTGAGTCATGTGGGAAGGAGACTGTTAGACTATGGTTGTATGTGTAGTTTGATGTGAGTCATGTGGGAAGGAGGCTGATGGACTATGGTTGTATGTGTAGTTTGATGTGAGTCATGTGGGAAGGAGACTGCTGGACTATGGTTGTATGTGTAGTTTGATGTGAGTCATGTGGGAAGGAGGCTGATGGACTATGGTTGTATGTGTAGTTTGATGTGAGTCATGTGGGAAGGAGACTGCTGGACTATGGTTGTATGTGTAGTTTGATGTGAGTCATGTGGGAAGGAGACTGTTAGACTATGGTTGTATGTGTAGTTTGATGTGAGTCATGTGGAAAGGAGACTGTTAGACTATGGTTGTATGTGTAGTTTGATGTGAGTCATGTGGGAAGGAGACTGTTAGACTATGGTTGTATGTGTAGTTTGATGTGAGTCATGTGGAAGGAGACTGATGGACTATGGTTGTACATGTAGTTTGATGCGAGTCATGTGGGAAGGAGACTGCTGGACTATGATTGTACGTGTAGTTTGATGTGAGTCATTTAAGAAAGAGTGTAAGACAATTTTAATTAATTCTAAGAAGTTTGTTTTTAAAAGATAATTTGAGATTAGAAATATAAATGAGTTGGTAAGTTATCTATGTCCACAAAAGTATCATTGACATCAAAATAAGAATATGAGTTGGTAAGTTATCTATGTCCACAAAAGTATCATTGACATCAAAATAAGAATATGAGTTGGTAAGTTATCTATGTCCACAAAAGTATCATTGACATCAAAATAAGAATATGAGTTGGTAAGTTATCTATGTCCACAAAAGTATCATTG
>NW_013684040.1:0-1838 GCF_000517525.1 Limulus polyphemus | reverse complement strand
CTATAATAAGTGATTTACTAACCTGTATAGTAGTATCGTTGAGTTTCAGTTTCCTGTTGTACTAAGTGATTTACTAAGCTGTACAGTAGCATCGTTCAGTTTCAGTTTCCTGCTATAATAAGTGATTTACTAACCTGTATAGTAGTATCGTTGAGTTTCAGTTTCCTGCTGTACTAAGTGATTTACTAAGCTGTACAGTAACATCGTTCAGTTTCAGTTTCCTGCTGTACTAAGTGATTTACTAAGCTGTACAGTAGCATCATTCAGTTTCAGTTTCCTGCTGTACTAAGTGATTTACTAAGCTGTACAGTAACATCATTCAGTTTCAGTTTCCTGCTGGATTCAGTGATTTACTAAGCTGTATAGTAGCATCGTTCAGTTTCAGTTTCCTGCTGTACTAAGTGATTTACTAAGCTGTATAGTAACATCGTTCAGTTTCAGTTTCCTGCTATAGTAAGTGATCAGACTGTGCAGAATGATTGTGTTTCAGCATATGGTACAGTTTATACTAAACGTCAGGAAAGACATTTCAAATCGAGATTTTGAAAACCTTCTAATAAACTTCAACCAGTCAATTGATTTACGTCAACAAACCAGGAAGATTGCTCGTAGCTAAATGTTAGAGCTTTGGTGTGTTGGAGAAAACTTTTAAAATATCAAGAAATTTAGACTTAATTAAAAATGTTCAGTAAATTAGATTAGTGACAGAGCAACGGATAAATTTAAAATGTAATTAAATCATAGAAGGCAGAAGTCTGATCAAGTAATAAAGTGTACAAATCATTAAAAACTTCTGAAAGTATCGTCCAATTTCTTCGTCTTTCAATAAGTAACACAGAAAATAACAATATGAAATATTCTAATAAATCTCATCTATCTTCCTTCGTGATCCGGAATGGTTTACTCCAATGTGTAGCATTACTTTATGTTCTGTGTAAACTAAGTGTTAATTATGTGTAAAATAGATAATTTTATAATAGTTTAGATCGCTACAAACCAGTTTCTTACAGTAAACAGTTGATTTATATCACCTCTTCCCCTACCCCCACCATCAAAGCAAATTCTATTAAAATAGCCATTAAAAAAATCTGAACCCTAAATACGTAGATTTTTCATTGTCCAATTAAATCACTATAACAATTGGATCAAACATACATAAGCTTCCATGATATTGTGCAGTATGAGTAGTGACACCTAACAGCAGTTGGTGCTTCATTAAATTCTCTTGTAGAAGACACCAATAAAACCTGGCAAGATACTCAGGTACTTATAAGCTTTTAACAAAACTATATTGTAACTCCTAATCTTATAATATCTTTAACTTATACTGAAGATAAGATTGTAGATCATACTGTTTATATTAACAGATTATAACTCCTAATCTTATAATATCTTTAACTTATACTGAAGATAAGATTGTAGATCATACTGTTTATATTAACAGATTATAACTGCAGATTAAAACACTGCAGTTGTTTTTGCTGCTGTTTCGTTACACACTGCAGTTGTTTTGTTGTTTTTGTTGCTGTTTCGTTAGACACTGCAGTTGTTTGTTGTTTTTGTTGCTGTTTTGTTAGACACTGCAGATGTTTTGTTGTTTTTGTTGCTGTTTGTTAGACACTGCAGATGTTTTGTTGTTTGTTGCTGTTTTGTTACACACTGTAGTTGTTTTGTTGTTTTTGTTGCTGTTTTGTTACACACTGCAGTTGTTTTGTTGCTGTTTCATGAGACACTGCAGTTGTTGTGTTATATTTCATTAGACACTGCAGTTGTTGTGTTATGTCTCGTGAGACACTGCAATTTTTGTGTTATATTTCGTGAGACACTGCAGTTGTTGT
>NW_013684039.1:0-1839 GCF_000517525.1 Limulus polyphemus | reverse complement strand
TTAACGGTGGGTGGTGATGACCAGCTGCCTTTCCTCTAGTTTTACACTACTAAGTTAGGGACGGCTAGCGCAGATAGCCCTCGTGTAGCTTTGCTCAAATTTTAATTTAATTTAATTTTTCTTCTAAAAACCATAAGTAGAAAATAACCTCTAGTGGATTTTTCATAACATAACTCGAAAATAAAACTGTCATCACTACAAGCCGTTAATTTATTCAACGAGTTTACGTTGTTAACTTATCGATTGACGAAGTACATCGATCAGTATTACTGTCATCGCCCCCGGTTTCCATGAGCACAATAAACACTATTAGATGAACAAACACTCAATTTCTTACTTTTATTTGATTAATAAATACCTACGAATTTGAATGTTTTCCATTGCGGCAATTATTCTAATTTTTATGTTTTTAAAAATCATCAATCGTGATTCTAGTTTACAATCTACAACCAGTTTTCTTTCACACGTTTTAAGTATTACTAAAAATGTTCAGAGTGTGACGAAATACTTTGCTGAAATATTTGCTGAAATACTTCAGTATCACTTTATTTTTTTGTGAATTTAAAGAAACATTTTTTTAGAGTTACTGTTTGTACGAAAATATGAGGTTTAAAATGTTCTAAGGTGTATTTTTTACTGCCAGAAGTAATAAGGCTTATTTAGATAAGTGTGTTCTTAGAAACACACAATGTGCTTGTTCTGTTAATATGCTCTAGTATTTGTTTCATATTGTTCTATAAAAAATATGAAACAAATACTGGAGCACATTTATAGAACAATATGAAACAAATACTGGAGCACATTTATAAAATAATATGAAACAAATACTGGAGCACATTTATAGAACAATATGAAACAAATACTGGAGCACATTTATAGAACAATATGAAACAAATACTGGAGCACATTTATACAACAATATCAAACAAATACTGGAGCACATTCATACAACAATATGAAACAAATACTGGAGCACATTTATAAAATAATATGAAACAAATACTGGAGCACATTCATACAACAATATGAAACAAATACTGGAGCATATTCATACAACAATATGAAACAAATACTGGAGCACAATTTTATAAATGTGCTCCAGTATTTGTTTGATATTGTTGTATAAATGTGCTCCACTATTTGTTTCGTATTATTCTACAACAGTTATAAAAGAAACATAACTAAACACACTCTCTAGGTATTTCTCTGATAATCTGACTAATTAAGCTAATTATGATCAGTATAATATGTTTAAAGGGAAAAAGAACGCTACAAAATCAATACATAAACATCAAGTTATAAGCTTATTATGTATTACGAACTTTCATGATTTGCATTATATATATATGTGTAAAAAAAAAAAACTTCCAAAACATTTAGTCAAAAACTTGGTTGGATCAGAATAAATAATTTTATTCTTATTCTCGTGGCCTTAAGAAACTTTAAATCTTATTTTGTAATCTTATTTTAATAAATGTACTTTGGACGTCAACATTTAATTTAAAAATCCTCTTTATTTAATGCTAATCCAGCTGGAGAACAATTGTAGGCTTAGCACATCTATAGGGATACTAAAGACCATGCCTGAAGCTGGCAAAGGAAATTTTAAAGTATTTTTTCAATAATGAAAAAAATAAATAATGTAGCGTAATGAAATCATTACTAAGTTTAGAATGAGAGCTGTTTACTTGGGAAGGTAAAGGTTGGGTTAAGACAGTAATGTAGCGCACGCCGTTATTTACATAACCCATATTTAGCTTCAAATTAAAATATTAGGTAAAATAAACCACGCCTATCGTCAAAAGATAGTTTTAGGTAAAATAAACCACGCCTATCGTG
>NW_013684038.1:0-1839 GCF_000517525.1 Limulus polyphemus | reverse complement strand
TCACACTCTATGTTTCTGTAACTATTATGTAAACCCTCTCACACTCTATGTTTCTGTAACTGTTATGTAAACCCTCTCACACTCTATGTTTCTGTAACTGTTATGTAAACCCTCTCACACTCTATGTTTCTGTAACTGTTATGTAAACCCTCTCACACTCTATGTTACTGTAACTGTTATGTAAACCCTCTCACACTCTATGTTACTGTAACTGTGTATGTAAACAGTCTAGCGTTACCTTTGTTTTAAGAGCATTCTAAGCCTACCTATTATTCACTCCTCTATTCCAACATGTTAGCATAAAGCTTTGATGACAATACGTTTACGTTGATAAATAAATTCTTATAATTTCCTTAACCATTTACGTACTGTACAATATATAACGTTCATTATAGTAAATATGTTTACTGGTATAAAAATGGTAAAAGAAAACAAAATATGCTTATAAAATTATTTTTTTTCAAGTAGAACCGAACTATACCGAACTTGGATCATGACCCTAGAAGAACAACGTTGTTAGAGATAAACACATCAGACAGAAATGTAAAAAATAAATAAAAACTATTTCACCCACCCTCTTGATGAGCTAATCATAATTCATTGTACTGTTATGACAACTCTCTGTTTCGAAGACGTGTAATGAGGGATTGGCCAATAGCATATTGATGAGGCTATAAATGTGAAGTTTTTCACGTAGGCAACAATGGGTTGTTCAAGTTAAACCATACATGTTGACGTCATGCATCAAAGTCTATTAACATTTACATTACGTCAATATCTAAAAACTTTCAACAAAAACGGAATACTCATACCTCCACTTCTTCCTTATACAGAAGTCATGTAGTGAAATGTGTAAGTAATGAACTACATTAACTTAATGTATGTTATGTCCTCGTACACTAGATGGATCATCGCAAGCTTTCTGGGAGGAGTGGTGGGCTTCCTACATGACAGTCTTGCGACAGAGCCTTTTGCAATGGAATGTACACTACAGAACTATTGTCAAGGCGTATGTCAAGACGTGGTCTGTAAAGACATAGTGAGAAATGACTTAAGGAACTCGTCTTTTTTAAGAACTACATATTCTGTACTTGTGTTGTTCAATCTTTGAAGAATGCAGGTTTTCATCTTTCTCTAATGATAGACAAATTTATAAAACACATCTCTTGGCGATGTCCTCTGACTGGTCAGCGGTCAGTTTTTCAATTTACAACTTTAAAATGCGGGTTTTCATTCCCAATGGTGAACAGTGTTGAGACAGTCCGTGATGTAGATTTGTAAAACACAAATAAGTGATTTTGGGCGTGGTTTGGTCCTGAGATAGAGCTCTGGTTATCTGAGCTATCGAACAAGGTTCGAAACAGTGCTGTACCACAAAATATCCCCCACCACTTTACCACACTAGTTAAACTGTGGATGCTTTATAAGAGTGACAATAGCGTGAATGGGAAGGTGGTGGCTGACTGCTTTTCCTTTAGTGAGTGATTAAGGCCGGCGGCATATAAACTTAATAGCTTTGTCACAAGTACAAAATACAAGTACTTTAAGCGATTTCACTTCATTTTCTTTAACTTTATTAATTATAATACTCTTTTGGTTCTCTTTTCTCAGATGTTTAAAAATATATAAACACATATTATATTGTTTGTTTGTTCCTTTGTTTTCCTATATTCACGCATAGCTTTAGCTATCCAAAATTTCGAACTGATAGACTAGAGAGAAGGTAGTTAGTTAGTCAACAGCAGCTACGGCCAACTCTTGAGCTTTTCTTGTCTGACCGATTAGTGAAGTTTGATCCATCCTTCGAGTACATTCCTTTTTTGTTGTTGTTTCGATAAT
>NW_013684037.1:0-1840 GCF_000517525.1 Limulus polyphemus | reverse complement strand
CGTCATACATACCTAAATACTATGAACAGGGCATCATAACTTTAAAAATACATCATAGATACCTACATTCTATGAACAGGACATCTTAGTTTGAAGAGTACATCAAAGATGCCTACTTTGTCTGAACAGGACATCATCACTTGAAGAGTACATCAGAGCTACCTACTTTGTCTGAACAGGACATAATAGTTTGAAAGTACATCAGAGCTGCCTACTTTGTCTGAAAAGGACAACATAGTTTGAAGAGTACATCAAAGTTGCCTATTTTGTCTGAACAGGACATCATCACTTGAAGAGTACATCAGAGCTACCTACTTTGTCTGAACAGAACATAATAGCTTGAAAGTACATCAGAGCTGCCTACTTTGTCTGAAAATGACAACATAGTTTGAATAATAAATCAGAGCTGCCTACTTTGTCTGAACAGGACATCATAATTTGAAGAATACTTGAGAGCTGCCTACTTTGTCTGAACAGGACATTATAACTTTAAGAATACATCATAGATACCTACTTTGTATAAACAGGACGTCATAGCTTAAAGACTACATCAGAGTTGCCTACTTTGTATAACATCATACTACGTAACAGTTCGTTAAGACAGAAAAGTCGACATTATATAACATCACACTAAGTGATTGTTCGTTAAGACCAGAGAACCTTACATTGTATAACATCATACTACGTAACAGTTCGTTAAGACAGAAAAGTCGACATTAAGTAACATCATACTACGTAACAGTTCGTTAAGACAGAGATACTGACATTGTATAACATCACACTAAGTGACTGTTCGTTAAGACCAGAGAACCTGACATTGTATAACATCATACTACGTGACTGTTCGTTAAGCCAGAGACCTGACATTGTATAACATCATACTACGTGACGTTCGTTAAGACCAGAGAACCTGACATTGTATAAACATCATACTAGGTGACCGTTCGTTAAAACCAGAGAACCTGACATTGTATAAACATCATACTAGGTGACCGTTCGTTAAAACCAGAGAACCTGACATTGTATGACATCAAATTACGTGAGCGTTCGTTAAAACAGAAAAGCAGATACACACACACATGGTTTGTAAAATAACTTTAATTTTCTTGTAGAAATAATGTCACATCTGAAAATAGCACATTTGCTAATGAACCCATTAGTAATCTTCATCCGCTAGTCAGTAATAAATGAGGCATAAAATATCCTATTTTGTCCCTTTTATTTTCTGTTTCAGTGTTACTTCTTAGACGAAATGTTAGAAGTTGTTAGGCTGTTAAACGTTTACTTTGATAAGGTAAACATGTAGAATTTAACTACATTTCATATACTATAAAGATCTTAAGCACTTTTCAGAGAACTCAGAAAATACAATTGTTGACAATTGAATAACACAGCCTGTTTTTGTTTTTTCTTGTTTTTGCAAAGGATTTTTATAATGACACGCATTTCTGTAAAACTATTTACTGAAAGCACACTGTTGTTCTGTAAGACAGTTACTCTTAAAATGAACGCAGGATAATTTCACTAAAATGTCTGTTTTATTCCTTTCAACTCAATAGGCTATATGATGAAAATTATAGCATTTTGAGACGTTTTCTTTTGTGAAACTTGTCACGATTGTGTTTCAAAGAGTAATATTTTCTCCATCAGGCGTATATAGAGGAGACTACTCTTCGAAAGTACTTGAACTTTAGGGTTTATCTTTGATTTATGTAATCATTTTTAAAGACCCACAGTGCTAACTTACTTCCATACATGATTTCTGTTGAAATATCTTGTTACAATCAACCATCCATACTGTAAATGTAAATGAAATATGCTGTAACAATCAACCATCCAT
>NW_013684036.1:0-1840 GCF_000517525.1 Limulus polyphemus | reverse complement strand
GGACAAATTTAATATTTCATTCTATTTCATAAGGAAACCACATGTCTAAAAGGACACCAAAGATCACAAAAACTGTATTGGAGAGATGGAATTCTTTGGAGCTCATTAAGAATAATTAGATGAATATGGTTTTTAACTGTTTCTAAAGGAGTCTCATAAATCCTACAATTCATAAAAAATGTATGAAAAATTATATTTTTATTTATCAAACCAACATTGTATATAGATGTTTAAACTAGCTAGTGGACAAGGACTTACAAGGTTTTATAAACATCTATTGACCACCACAACCTTTGACTTACTTGTATGCTGATGTCCAAAAAAGTTGTAACTATAGAAATGGAAAGAGGTGTCAGTGGACCAGGGCAAACTTCACTGAAAACAACAAAGATGTAAAAATATGTATAATTAGATTATTGTTTCTGTATAAGCTAAGCTACTTGGTTGAAGGGACAGACTGAGAGATATATATTGTTCATATGAGGCACTGTGGGAAATATCTTCAGTTGCTTCCTTAAAAAAAGTTTCATGTGTTTGTTAGGATTACTGGGATATGGGAGGATTATTATCCATCATGGAGATACGGATTAGGTGCTGCATTAATCCGCCAAATGCTAAAATCATTGTTTCATAACACGTACAACTAAGCTGTAGCCCTTACCCAAATACAATGTATATATGTTAGTGCCAAAGAAAATATTTGAATATCATCATAGATAAAAGTTTTACTAACAAACATCAGGCAAGAAATTAAGTTTCAAAGAGAAAATTTTATATTAAAACAATTTTTTTCTCAGATCACAAACACACAAAAATTCACCAAATATTACATAATAAAGATCAAAACTATTATCAATTATATCTAGTTTGGAAATTCGTGCATCCAAACTACATCCAGAAACTGTTAATAAATCACTTTCTGATCAGCAAAAAACATTCAAACAATACCTTATTTCAAACAACGTAATACATATTATTTCATTCAGTAACAAATTAGGAACTGTTTAATATATTTTCTGAAGTCTTGGTTCTACACTTCTTTTACAGATACTAAGTTAGTCTGATCTTTTCACGTATATTGTATTATATGTTATAAATGTATTTATCTGGTCAACAGTACCTACCATAACCCTTTATGTACTCAAATGGATCAGTGGGATTTGACCATTGCTTATAACGGCCCTACAAGTTGCATCTTGTGATTTTAACTTGTAAATTTTAAGAATTGTTAAACTTCAAATAGATATTACCAAGTTTTCCTGTTAAGAAAAAAGGTCCACATTTCAAAAGTGCTTGGGTTGTAGGATATCGTATTTGGGTTGTAGGGCATCGTATTTGGGTTGTAGGGTGTCGTATTTGGTTTGTAGGGTGTCGTATTTGGGTTGCAGGGTGTCGTATTTGGGTTGCAGGGTATCGTATTTGGGTTGCAGGGTATCGTATTTGGGTTGCAGGGTATCGTATTTGGGTTGCAGGGTATCGTATTTGGATTGCAGGGTATCGTATTTGGGTTGTAGGGTATCGTATTTGGGTTGTAGGGTATCGTATTTGGGTTGTAGGGTATCGTATTTGGATTGTAGGGTGTCGTATTTGGGTTGTAGGGTATCGTATTTGGGTTGGAGGGTATCGTATTTTGAATATGTAAAATATTTATTAAAAATGTTGCTTAATGAAAATATCAAATAACAAGCTGACACTACAAATTCTATATATTTTTTATTGTTGCCTTACCCTGTGTTGGCTGTTGTGTAGTAATTATAAACAGAGTTAACAGCAGTGTCAAACTCATGAGTAAGCTCGAATTCTGTTTCTGTATCAAAGGAAGTGATCGGTCGAGCCTAAT
>NW_013684035.1:0-1840 GCF_000517525.1 Limulus polyphemus | reverse complement strand
TATTGTTTATTGTTGTAGGATGAGTACTTTCTGTGTTTAAATATTGTTTATTGTTGTAGGATGAGTACTTTCTTACAACAATGATGCATTATCTATAAGAGCCGTCATTGATTCTTTATTACTACTGTGACTGAATCCCTATTACAACCATCTCTCATTCTTTATTACTACCGTGACTGAATCCCTATTACAACCATATCTCATTCTTTATTAACAACTGCCACTCATTCTATATTAGAACCGTAACTCACTGTTTATTAGAACCGTCACTCATTGTTTATTAGAACCGTCACTCATTGTTTGTTAAAACCGTCACTCTTTCTCTATTACAACCGTCACTCATTGTTTATTAGAACCGTCACTCATTGTTTATTAGAACCGTCACTCATTGTTTATTAAAACCGTCACTCTTTCTCTATTAAAACCGTCATTCATTGTTTATTAAAACCGTCACACATTGTTTATTAAAACTGTCACTCATTGTTTATTACAACAGTCATTCATTGTTTATTAAAACCGTCACTCATTGTTTATTAAAACTGGTGCCTTCTTCCGATCTAGCATATCAGTTCAAAATTAGAGACGTTATTGTGCAGTTAACTCTTATGTTGCTTTTCATGCAAATTCTGAAACAAACAATATTTTTACAAAACCATGTTTCAGTCTCTTTATTATTTGAATTTTTTTTCTGTATCGTTTTGCAGGATTTAATGCTGTGAAAAATACAATAACGAATGGAAATTTAGAAAGTTTGCCATTCGTATAACACTCGAAATTCTAATTATGCAAGTAGCCGTAATAGATGGCTATATGCTGTGAATACCGAACAAGAATTATAAAACGGTCCCCTATATTATAGGCTTTACTTTGTGCTTTTGTTATTTTTTCCTGGTTATATTTCTCGTGTTATTATACCGTTTTCATTAGGAAACACACTGGCTTATTGCGTTTACTACCAAACACCAGGAACGATCCAGTTTTTTTTTCTATATCTTGTCGCTTCTAACTGGGAATGCCATTGATCGTTCATCTTCAACGTTGTAATAAATGACGTTCGATGGCATCCAGCTAACAAGGTGACGTCACCATCAAATTAGAAGAAGTCTTTCGTATATAATTTATTTGACAGTTTCCTAGATTTCACTTCCAATGTGATATTTTAAAAGGTTCCTTCGTAAACTGTATTAGTTTCATTTTTAAATTTAAGGAAATCGTCACATATATACGTATTAATTAAAATAACATTTTAATAATATGATTTCTTAGAGAATGACGATTGTAATGGAGAATGAATGACGGTTGTAATAAACAATGAGTGACGGTTTTAATAAACAATGAATGACTGTTGGGGGCTGTTAGTTGGGTAAGACTAACCCAATTATTTGCTGTGGCAGTTGTTAACTATTAAGTGTCGAGCGCGTTTTTACGGTAACGTGCCAAGTACCGTGAAACTTAGGAGTGACAGTCCGAGCGCGTTGACTACTAGGCTACGCCCGGCCTATTCGTAAAAGGATGTTTGAAAATCTTTACCTGCAACTAGTATGTTTCCCCACTGTTAGCGATATATAACGGGGTTATACAGTTATTGTGTGATTATGTAGCAACATGCATGTTATTTTCTTATAATATGTTTCTTCGATTAGATATTTTGATATGTAGAATGTTTGCATAGTTAAATAATTCTTTGTTAGCAGCATCTAACTGACTGGTTTTTACCACGTATAACAAGGTTCCAAATTCCTAAAACACTTTCAGTAGCATATCTTGATATATTACGATACACTTGTTACATGGAGACTGGATTTGACCACGTATAACAAGGTTCCAAATTCCGTAAAAC
>NW_013684034.1:0-1840 GCF_000517525.1 Limulus polyphemus | reverse complement strand
GTTTTTTATTTTATTAAAGTGTTTTATGCTTAGATACAGTATAGATAATGAACTATATATATTCTTTAAATAGACAGACAACATGTTTTTTATTTTATTAAAGTGTTTTATGTTTAGATACAGTATAGATAATGAACTACATATTTTTTTAGAGACAGACAACATGTTTTTTATTTTATTAAAGTGTTTTATGTTTAGGTACAATATAGATAATGAAGTTATATTCTTTAGAGAGACAAACAACATTTGTTTTGTTTTATATTCAAATGTTTTATCTTTAGATACAGTATACTTTTACTGCAGATGTGTTATACTTAGCATTAAATTACTGTATGTTTTTTTATAGCAAATCACATCGTGCTATCTGCTATGTCTACCAAGGGGAATCGAACCCCTGATTGTAACATTGTATATCCATAGACTTACTGCTGTCCCACTAGGGGATTACTGTATGTTATAGGCTGTATAGATATATACAGTTTCAAAGTGATAATGATGCAGATGTTCACTTAAACAAGCGAAAAATTTGCAATAAAAAAATTACAGGAAAAATGAATTTAACAAACAGTCTAACTATATATTTAACAATACAAGGACACAGGTTTAACACCATAATATATTCTTTATTAAGACTACGAGTAGACACACTTAAGAACAGAAGAGTTTTCTTTATTGAGACTAGAAATGTTTAACGTCAGACTAATACAACAAACTTATTTATTTGAGAGATTAATGGATTTGGTTTGTCTCCCTGAAGTTACTGAAACAGAAGGAATAAATGATGAGCTATAAAATTGATTGTTTCCTCTTTGAAGATTTGACCTTTTCACACTCAGCTTGATTTTGACTTTTGTTTAATAGTTGTTCTAGTAAAAAATCTAATACTTATCATAATCAATATTTAACTTTCTTAATTCATTAAATTCTCTAGAAGTAGAGGAAAAACTGTTTGTGATATATATGTCCTAAGAAAGTAATTAATGTCCAATATTCAATTATCTTCCAATCAGCTTCAGTGTAACAGAAACAGGAGAATAAAGAATAGTCAACTATTTGAAAGTTTTGGGCCTTTTTTTTTAATTCATTGAAAATTATGTTAACAGGAAGATATTAAGAGTTACTGACTTTTATTTTTTTCTTTAAAAACGGAATAGTCATCTGTTTTTTCTAGGTTGTGTTTGGGTATATGGAAGCTACCAGCCCTCTTACGACCCCCAAGACAAAGATCTCTACTGCAACAAAACTCTGTACTTATTCTCATTTTGGCTTCTCAATGCCAACTTTATATTTTTGGGTTTGCTGATTTTGATGGGATTCATTGGCCTTTGTTGTGGATTCCTTCTTTGAACAGACTTCTTATCTCTTGGTGTGAATATCATCTTATTAAGTAATTCATAACTTGAAAACCAAAAGTGTATCTTTCAATGCATAATTTCTTTTTAACTTAAAGTGTCGGTTTCAGAGCTTCCAGTATGCGTGTATCATCGAAATATGTTCTAGACACAGTCCTTGTTCAAAACTATAACTGTTGGTAGATACATTATCAGTGACATTATCTAGCCATCCATGCTTGAATCTGTTCCATGACAAAACTATAACTGTTGGTAGATACATTATCAGTGACATTATCTAGCCATCCATGCCTGAATCTGTTCCATGACAAAACTATAACTGTTGGTTGATACATTATCTGTGACATTATCTAGCCATCCATGCTTGAATCTGTTCCATGACAAAACTATAACTGTTGGTAGATACAATATCAGTGACATTATCTAGCCATCCCTGCTTGAATCTGTTCCATGACAAAACTAACTGTTGGTTGATACATTATCAGTGA
>NW_013684033.1:0-1842 GCF_000517525.1 Limulus polyphemus | reverse complement strand
AAATACAGATGTGCTCACAACAACAAAAAACCAGTTTTATCAAGTAGTGGTTTCCTGTATCATTACAAAACATGTCTATGTTTTAGAAATATTGTCTTGAGAATGTGATTAAGAGGAGAGAACAGAAAAGAAATTTTATGACGTTAACACAGTATCATGTTACAAAATACAGCAGTACATTTAATAACATAGCAAAGCGGAAAATACTACACTACTGTGTTTGATAATACGTCAGTACGTTGCATGATACTGCAGAACGTTATATAATAGATACTTACTACACCAGTACGTTATATAACAGTTATACGTTAATAATACAGCACTAAGTTATATAATACATATTCTGTAAAACAAACCCGAGAGAACAGGTTAACAGTTATGGTCACATTCGTAATTTGAAATATTCAAAACACAATTATTTTCATACTTCACGAAATAATTAGCCCAAGTCTTGTAATATGCTCCACCAAGTTCACCCTTAATAGTTCCATTTCCTGTCATGTTTTCGCTTGTCTTCATCCAAGATGGAGAGCTCCAGGGACTAGCAAACAGTCGGATCGGTCTTTCACTCATGATGAAGATTTGATGAAGAAACGGTACCTGGAAAAGTTCAAGGACACAAAACCTAGATGACCAGCTGTAGTAAATCATTAATAGATAATCCGTCATCAGTGACCGTACTTAAAACAAACAACTAATGTTAAATCTGATAGCATCAATAGATCATCGGTGATCTTACTTAAAATAAACAACTAATGTTAAATCTAATAGCATCAATAGATCATGAGTGATTGTACTTAAAACAAACAACTAATGTTAAATCTAATAGCATCAATAGATCATGAGTGATCGTACTTAAAACAAACATCTAATGTAAACCTAATAGCATCAATAGATCATCGGTAATCGTACTTAAAACAAACATCTAATGATAAACCTAATAGCATCAATAGATCATGAGTGATCGTACTTAAAACAAACATCTAATGTTAAATCTAATAGCATCAATAGGTAATGATATGTGTTTGGTGCTTTTCTCTTCTCACTTTTATGTCACTTTTCTATTTGGTTAAAATATTCAATATATATGGATATAATTATTATTTTAAATTTATTTCATATACGTGTGTGTGTGGCTACAGAGACTGCGCACGTTATATTACCGTGTGACTGTGTACAGAGACTGCGCACGTTATATTACCGTGTGACTGTGTCTGCAGAGACTGCGCACGTTATATTAACGTGTGACTGTGTCTGCAGAGATTGAGCACGTTATATTAACGTGTGTGTAGGTATAGGGATTGAGCACGTTATATTTACGTGTGTTTGTGGCTACAGAGATTGAGCGCGTTATATTAACGTGTATGTGTGGCTATAGAGATTGAGCACGTTGTATTATATAATGCTTTTAAATCCTCATTACGTCGTTACAGTCCATGATGCTACATTCTGTCATGTTTTATCAGTCTATCTGACAACGGAATATCTGGAAATTAACCCATTAACGTAGTTCCTTTTCCTAAAGACTTCGCCGTAAGATTGTTTTTTCTAAAGCGCAACACTCCTCCTTTCTATAATTCAGCACCCGTTTCAACAGTCTAATCACACAGAACTCCATAGATGCTGCTTCTTACAAAACTCGTATGTCTAGATATGTACCAGCTATTTAAAGTATGTGGACGGATAGTTTGTGTACACACGTCCTGTTGAATTGATCTACATATGTACCAGCTATTTAAGGTATGTGGACGGATAGTTTGTGTACTCATGTCCTGTTGAATTGATTTACATATGTACTAGCTACTTAAGGTATGTGGACACATAGTTTATGTACTCATGTCC
>NW_013684032.1:0-1842 GCF_000517525.1 Limulus polyphemus | reverse complement strand
AGTCGTCGTTATTTTCACTATGCAGTAATAAGTATAAGACAAATAGTCGTCGTTATTTTCACTATGCAGTAATAAGTATAAAAAGACAAATAGTCGTCGTTATTTTCACTATGCAGTAATAAGTATAAAAAGACAAATAGTCGGTGTTATTTTCACTATGCAGTAATAAGTATAAAAAGACAAATAGTCGGTGTTATTTTCACTATGCAGTAATAAGTATAAAAAGTCAAAACAAGCAGTTAAGATTTGGACTGAACGGTTATGAAGTGCGAGTTTAAGTTTGAGATGATTTTTTAAGAGGTGACTGTTCTTCATCTGTACATTTCCTGTTCTTCATCTGATAAATCTTCTGGGTTATAAGTTCATTGCATCACATAATTTCAAACATGGCAGCTCCATCTTCACCGAGAAGACGTATCGTAGTTCTTACACAACAAAAGCTGTCTCTCGTCGTTCGTTCTTTTCTTGCTACTGATGTGATTGCAGGTAAGGTAAATAAAGTAGACACTGACCTAGAACACACGTCAGAGTACAGATCGTCAGGGATTTGAAAAGAATCTCAAAAAAATGCATTTAATCAGAAAGAATGGTTTAAGATCCTAAATCATATAGCTTTCAGCTATTTTCTTCAATTGAAACATCAGTATTATCAGGAATTGAGTTATTTTCACCAGTTAACCTAAAAGAACCCGGAAATGTGCATTAGATTATGGAAACTACTAAACTTTAATACACGTTTGTAATATAGTCAAGTGAAACAGTGGAATGTAGTTTATTCAAACAGTCATGTTGAATATATCTGAATCAAGATTGTTTGTAGTTAATCACAAAGCTACATAATTATCTGTGCTCTGCCCCCCCCCACGGGTATCGAAACCTGGTTTTTAGCATTTGTAAGTCCGTAGACATACGGCTGTGCCACTGGGGGACGGGGGGACTTTAAATTAAGAAACGTTTGCACAATATACATCGTTATAGACCAGAGTGGACACTTGAAAGTTCTAATACACAAGAGTTTGTGTTACTAAAGACATCCATTACAGTAACAGTTATTACAAGCTGAAGCACTGCTGTAACTTGTAGGCCTAAATTTATAGCCACGTTAGTTGTACTACATAACGTAAACAAAAATTAATTTATTTTAATTAATTCTATTGCTGCTAGCTCTCGAGGATTCGGTAGCCTGTTTATATAACTAAGCCTTTTTTTCTAGAGTTCTAGGCCTAACGTGAACGTAATGTCATTTTAAATCATCAAAAACTCACAAATCCCTCTAGCTAAAAAACAAATTACAACGTTAAAAATAATCATATTACAAACAATATATCTGATTTTATTACATTACACATAACTATTTCAAACTAGTATATCCCACACATCCTTTTAACTAAATACATTACATAGGTCTATGTATGGTAAAAATAATTATCTTAATTAATTAAGGAAGAGTCATGGAAATGTTCTTTTAAGAGAAAAGCCAAACAAAATTTTATTTACCATAATAAGTTCTTCGATGATTATAACAACAGTGCCCATTTTATATCCAACATGTTCCAATAAAATTCCTCCTGCAGCAGGTCCCACAAACGCCCTGTAAAAGATAAGAAACCGGCATCACATGGTGACATGGCTGGCTATTCAACGCCTTAGAAAGGTCAAACACTGAATTGGTGGAATTCTAAGCCTAACTGACACAGCACAGATAGCCCATGGTACAGCTTTGCGCTATAACAAACAAATAAACCTACCTCAAGGGGGACTCGGTGGCAGGGAGAGCTGCCCTTAAATTTCATTGGGGCAAATGCCTTTTGCCCCCCCCCCCGAAATACCCGAAACGTCCCT
>NW_013684031.1:0-1842 GCF_000517525.1 Limulus polyphemus | reverse complement strand
GTATTGTTCTGTCTATAACAAGAAATGTATTGTTCTGTCTATAACAAGGAATGTATTGTTCCATCTATAACAGGGAATGTATTGTTCCATCTATAACAAGGAATGAATTGTTCTGTCTATAACAAGGAATGTATTGTTCCATCTATAACAAGGAATGTATTGTTCCGTTTATAACAAGGAATGAATTGTTCTGCACCTAATAATACCGTAAGTTTATTTGTTCACATACACCCATAATACAGTAAGTTTATTTGTTCAGATACACCCAATAATACCGCAAGTTTATTTGTCCAGATACACATCCAATAATAACGTAAGTTTATTTGTTCACATACACCCAATAATACCGTAAGTTTATTTGTTCAGATACACCCAATAATACCGTAAGTTTATTTGTTCAGATACACATCAATAATACCGTAAGTTTATTTGTTCAGATACACATCAATAATACTGTAAGTTTTTTGTTCAGATACACCCAATAATACCGTAAGTTTATTTGTTCAGATACACCCAATAATACCGTAAGTTTATTTGTTCAGATACACATCAATAATACCGTAAATTTATTTGTTCAGATAAATCAAATAATACCGTAAGTTTATTTGTTCAGATACACCTAATAATACCGTAAGTTTATTTGTCCAGATACACCCAATAATAACATAAGTTTATTTATTTAGATAAACCCAATAATAACATAAGTTTATTTGTTCAGATACACCTAATAATACCGTAAGTTTATGTGTTCAGATACATCCAATAATACCGTAAGTTTATTTGTTCACGTACATTAGATTGCTACTAATAAATCTCAACAGATATATATATATCATAATGCATTAAAACCGCCTTTGCTCAATAAATGTCTTTTTCTCATTTTATACAACAGATTATTTCAGATTATAAACGACAGATGCCGCTTTATAGGTACAAAGTGACTCAAATATTATTATTGTTTGTTATTAAACACAAAGGGCTAACCGTGCTCTGTCCACCACGGGTATCAAAAACCTGGTTTTTAGGAGTAAAAGTTCACAGACATGCCGCTGTGCCACTGGGGGGCATCTCAAATATTATACGACAGACTTTGTGATCTGTTGCGACTCAATAAATATATTTTCATTTTTCAGGAGATATAGATTGTGCTTTTATTTTATTCTTTCTTTCTTTTTATTACTATCTTCTTCTTCCAGATAGATGTAGGAACAAGAAGAACACGTAACACTAGCCTATATCTAGAAACTTCTCACGTAGTTTCCATTAACAAAGACGGATTACTAACGTCTTTAAGAGAATGGCTTGCTATTACAATAAAGAGGGGGTTGGCGTTAAATGAGTTTTACAAAACGTCGAAGGATGGTGCTCTCAGTCTCGGTCGAAAAACTGCCGCAGAGACCATTAGAAGGCGGAGCGTCACCGCAAGGTATTGAACAACCATGAAACACGAGTCTCAGAAAGTAATAATTTCAACAGCATTTCTAACACAATGGTCGCTGCGTATTTAGCAGAATGAATTAGCGGAAAGTTGGTTAATTTACATTATTATCGAATCTGTTTTAGGTTGTTCAACAAATTTTGTCTGGGAATGCATCTTTAAAATATATTCGGCAATACATTTCTTGTTCTAGACAGAACAATACATTTCTTGTTATAGACGGAACAATACATTCCTTGTTATAGATATCTGAACAAATAAACTTACGGTATTATTGATGTGTATCTGAACAAATAAACTTACGGTATTATTGGGTGTATCTGAACAAATAAACTTACGGTATTATTGGGTGTATCTGAACAAATAAACTTACGGTATTATTGATGTGTATCTGAACAAATAAA
>NW_013684030.1:0-1843 GCF_000517525.1 Limulus polyphemus | reverse complement strand
TATATATGTGGTTAACAATGTGTAGATGTGGTTAACACGTGCAGATGTGGTTAACATGTGTAGATGTACTTAACACGTATATCATCTACACATTGTTAACCACATTGGTTAACACGTGTAGATGTGGCTTAACACGTGTAGATGTACTTAACACGTGTAGATGTGGTTAACACGTGTAGATGTACTTAACACGTGTAGATGTAGTTAACACGTGTAGATGTGGTTAACACGTGTAGATGTACTTAACACGTGTAGATGTGGTTAACACGTGTAGATGGGGTTAACACGTGTAGATGGGATTAACATGTGCAGATGTGGTTAACACGTGTATATGTGGTTAACACGTGTATATGAGGTCAACATGTGCATATGTGGTTAACACGTTAAACAGTACGTTCTTTAATACAGTATTAATTCTTTCAATCACAACAAATTCTAGTTACTGACTAATTTATATTTTAACCGAATCTACATTTGTTTATCTAAAGATTGTATCATTAACAGTTCTGCCATTGTTTATCCAGATTTGACGTCTTCAAAGCTACAGTAGAGCTTAATTTTAAAAACTAAACTACAATTTTTCTCTCTAATAACGAGAGATACAACTCCTGTAGAATTTGTGTTCTATGTACAACTCATGTAGAATGTACGTTATATGTATAACTCATACAACTCCGTAGAATGTCTGTTAATAATTGTAGAATAAATTACGTTTCGATGTCTTTGTGTTTGTGACAGAAAGTCAATGTTTGAAAAATTACTAAAATGTTCACACTTCATTCTTGCAGTATTTAATTGCCCTCCAGCGTGATCCATGGTATTCATCCAATCCTCTCGGGAGGAAACAGAAATGAAAATAACAACTTTCTACTGGGTAAATTAAATCTATCCTGGAATGAGCATTATCACATTTAAAGTTTGAAAAAGTTATAACTACACATGCAAGTTACGTTTCATAAGGCCTAAAAAAAGGTAGTGAAAGACGTCTTTACGAACTTAACTTGGGTACCTGTTGGCCGTTAATGTACGCATAAAAACTTGGAGGAATTCTTCATTAGCTGTAGCAACATTTATTTTTCAGAGCAACAAAAATCAATTAACTAGAAGGCGCTGCTGTTTCATCTGTGTGACGTACGCAACTTTGCAAGTGAGTAGCACGTCGTTGTAGAGTTCGTTAAATTTGAATAAACACAAAGAAATACTTCGAAACTTATAATGATTAACATATTATTTAGTGTTAGGCAGATATTTTTAACACTCTGGATAATCAGTAGCAGAACTGTTAATATTACAATCTTTATAACTTGCCACGTCATAGAGTAGGAGTTGTACATATAACATACATTCTACATGAGTTGTACATAGAACACAAATTCTACAGGAGTTGTATATAGATCATACATTCTACAGGAGTTGTATATAGATCATACATTCTACATGAGTTGTACATAGATCACAAATTCTACAGGAGTTGTATATAGATCATACATTCTACAGGAGTTGTATATAGATCATACATTCTACATGAGTTGTACATAGATCACAAATTCTACAGGAGTTGTATATAGATCATACATTCTACAGGAGTTGTATATAGAACACACATTCTACAGGAGTTGTACATAGATCACACATTCTACAAGAGTTATATATAGATCACATATTCTACATGAATTTTATGAGTTGCACACAGACTACACATTTTACATGAGTTGTGTGAGTTGCACATAGACCACACATTTTACATGAGTTGTGTGAGTTGCTCATAGACCACACATTTTACATGAGTTGTGTGAGTTGTATATAGACCACACATTTTACATGAGTTGTGTGAGTTATACAT
>NW_013684029.1:0-1843 GCF_000517525.1 Limulus polyphemus | reverse complement strand
TATAGTACCACATGAAACATCCAACAAATCACCGTATTATCTTATCAGTTGGTTATCAGGTTAGTACCACCGTATTATCTTACCAGTTGGTTATCAGGTTAGTACCACCGTATTATCTTACCAGTTGGTTATCAGGTTAGTACCACCGTATTATCTTACCAGTTGGTTATCAGGTTAGTATCACCGTATTATCTTACCAGTTGGTTATCAGGTTAGTACCACCGTATTATCTTATCAGTTGGTTATCAGGTTAGTACCACCGTATTATCTTAATAACACAGTAGAAAAATAAACATTTGAACCTAATGTAAAATACAACTAATATATTTTTCAACAATTTAAATTACTTTTTAGATTGTTCAACATAGTGTATAACTAATGAAATATTTTTTCCGTAGTTCAATCCAGAACTGGTGATAGTATCAGCAGGGTTTGATGCAGGAAGGAACGATCCTTTGGTGAGTTGACCTTTCAAAATATCGGTGCACAACATTAATTGTAACTAGGTTGATACAATTCTAGATCTATTTATAATGAGTGTGTTCATATCTGTCTAGTTTTAGATAAATAATTCAAGACAATAGAAGGCCTAGGTAACTAACTGGTTTACCATATTTTTAACTTTTATTTAATTTTTCAAAAATTGGTACTATATTAGGGTGGTACTAACCTGATAACCAACTGGTAAGATAATGTGGAAGAAAGCTGATAAATATTCTCCATCTCCAAATCCACTCTAAAAGATAAGTGCAGATCACATTGAATAACAAACTATAAAAACAACAACATCTAGAATTAATGCAAAAAATTACAACTTAGACTGTAATGAACAAGGCATGTTTACATGTAAATCATCCCAATATATTACAATGTTTATAATTAAGTATTATAAACTTATGTTCATATGTATTAGAACTGTTAGTAAAACATTTACACATATTATTATCAAATCATTACATAACAAAATTTACACTACAGTAAAATTGCCAACAAAAGAAACACATTAAAAATCCATCAGTGTAATCCTTGCAATGAGAAGATTCTATTCCTGTGATTCCACAATCATTACCTTACAAAACACTTTCTGTGTGTGTACATGTGTAAAATTATAATAAAAAAGCACCATGGAGTTACTTATCCAACAATCCTCTTCCTTCTGTTGAAAACAATGTTGCCTCACCTTGTTCCAAGGTATATTGATGTTATATCCGGCTCCTTTGCCTTTTCCCACTGCATCAAAGTTAGCAAATACGTCAAAAGGATAGAAATCTCCATGATCGTAGCGATGTATTGATACGTAAAGAACTCTGTGAATATAAACTTTAAATAAATACCTCATTTTGAAATTAATCCCAACTCAATAAGATTTCAACAATAAACAGATTAAAAACAATGAATGACGAGTAACCATGAACATCGGTTGGAGTTATAAAATACTTGGTGATAATTAAAACACTGTTGAAGTGAAACTTAAAAACACCACAACAAAGTGAACCAGTCCTCAAACAGTAAACGTACCACATTAATGAGACAACTAACATAATTCACAAACAAATGAAGCAACGGTGTTTATTCTCTATTTATAAATATGTAGGTTTAAATAACGAGGTAACCAGCAAATATGTAAATACAGATACAACTTATAGTACTACATCAATGTGATACAACTTATGGTACTACATCAATGTGATACAACTTATAGTACTACATCAATGTGATACAACTTATGGTACTACATCAATGTGATACAACTTATGGTACTACATCAATGTGATACAACTTATAGTACTACATCAATGTGATACAACTTATGGTACTACATCAATGTGATACAACTTATGGT
>NW_013684028.1:0-1843 GCF_000517525.1 Limulus polyphemus | reverse complement strand
TTACCCTAACGTAACCATTTAATTACCTAAGAAAAGTAAACTAATTTTTTAGGTTACCTTTATTTTAGTTTTTAACCCTACCGTAATTACTACAAAACGTTGATTTATTGATCCTTTTTATGTTTACCTACATAAGACAAAAGTGGATTTTTAAGTTCTAGTTATCTTAGTTAGGCTTACCCAAATGAAATATTAGCAAACTCTTGGTCCTAGTTAAGCATAAATAAAAAATGAGTTATTGGTCAGAATTAGGTCATTTATATACAACAAAACGAAACCTTGATCTTTATTGCAGCATATGCATATGCAGCATAAGTGAATTTTGGTTACTATTAGGCTATCTTAAATACTAAAAATTTCAGTTATTGGTCTTTCATTTATGCATGCTGACATACATCAAAAAGGAACTATATGTCCTGATTAATTATTGAACAGTATTAGGCTTAACTATACATATAAAATGCGAATTATTGTTTCTAGGTAGGCTTAAGCATATACATAAAATACGAATTATTGTTTCTAGTTACGCTAAACCATATACATAAAATGCGAATTATTGTTTCTAGTTATGTTTAACCATATACATAAAATGCGAATTATTGTTTCCAGGTAGGCTTAACCATATACATAAAATGCGAATTATTGTTTCTAGGTAGGCTTCACCATATACATAAAATGCGAATTATTGTTTTTAGGTAGGCTTAACCATATACATAAAATGCGAATTATTGTTTCCAGGTAGGCTTAACCATATACATAAAATGCGAATTATTGTTTTTAGGTAGGCTTCACCATATACATAAAATGCGAATTATTGTTTTTAGGTAGGCTTAACCATATACATAAAATGCGAATTATTGTTTCCAGGTAGGCTTAACCATATACATAAAATGCGAATTATTGTTTCTAATTAGGCTTAACCATATACATAAAATGCGAATTATTGTTTCTAATTAGGCTTACTTATATTCAACAAAAAATAAGTACTGTCCGCAAAATCGATTACCTGCATTACAATACTCGCACTTTGACTTGTCTCCTGTTGTTTCTAATGCCACAAAAAGGTTGCGGAAGTGTTCGCTCAACAAGAACAGTGCTTTAAGGTGCTTTTATTTTTATGTACATTCAAATAGAACAGCAAATAGTAGTGATTCATCGTTCTCCTGTCAACGAATATTTTATGTAATATATAAATAATATGGATAATTTTGTTAACGGTTTATCCAAAAAACAAGGACACTTGTTGAACATGGTATTATCCCTACAGCGCATGTCCCTCGATAGCTCAAGGAGAGAAACGTCTCGTACCAAGTTTCAGGTGTATTAAAAACCTGGAGAATAATAAAAGCTCAGTTATATAATATAGAATACTCTAAAAGAGAGAGACAATATTTTAATAACACAAAACATGGAGAGTATACGATATCTAAACAAAGAAGATTCGGTAAAACATCATAGGGAATAAAGAAGCGTAAACATTCGGCAATTACTCATATATAGAGAAAGACAGCTAACAAACAAAAACATCCCGTAAGATTATAGAGAGAGTAGATTCCTAAACAAAGAAGGAATTATATAACTAGTATTCTTTTTAGAGCAAAGCCACTTTAGGTGGCTGCTGTGTTTACTGTTATGAATCGAACCTCAGATTTTGGCGTTGTAAGAACATAAACTAACCGCTGTCCCACCAGGTGATTATAAATACAAAGACGTCCGAGAAAATTGGTAAGGAATTATCTAGGTAATAGAAACCTAAAGAACAAAATATTCGGGACCAGATTATAGATTCAAATATTGGTAAGGAATTATCTAGTTAATAGAAACCTAAAGAACAAAATATTCA
>NW_013684027.1:0-1844 GCF_000517525.1 Limulus polyphemus | reverse complement strand
TTTTTTCGTTTGTCAGAAAAAAATTTTCATACCGAAATCAAGGGACGTAAGAAGCAGAAAAATGTGTACGGTTGATTAATGTAATAAAATCAAGCAAAACACTGATCAAAATATATAAATGATAGAAATCAATTGAGTTCTTCTCCGCCATTTCAACCGAATGTCCAACGTTAGAGTTCCTCAACTACCGGTTCGCCACAACCACCTTGCCTTTAGTGGAGTTTCACTAAAACAACCAAACAAAAACTGGCAGAATATTCATATGTAAATCGTAATGGTTTTATGTTGTTCTTGCAATACGGTGGTTCGCGACAGTCTAGGGAGGCAGCGAGCCGGTCCCTGGTATCGAAAAGGTTGAGAAAAGCTATCCTACGCGACTTCTTAGATTCTAGAAAGGATATCAGACTCGCAGTCTATAAGAGTTCTCGAAAAATACCCTGAGGAAGTTATGAACTCAAACTGAAGAAGCTTCAAAACCAACCTAGGTTCTTGATACCAATAAATATGACATTTTTCTAGTTAGACAGTTCGAAAACTCTAAGGGGAATAATCTAGTCCTCAAACGATGTAGACAATGTTCTACTCAAAGTTGTACGGTCCTTAACCCCTTTCTTATCAAGGAGTGTATGGGGGTACACCCGCTGTTTATATTCCGAGAGACCATACGGGCGTACTTTGATTCAATGAAATACTATTTGTAGGCTTTGTGGGTGTCAGTTATTATAATCTGAATCTGAACTGTCAACGTCATTGTAGTCTGAATGCTCTCAAACTCAGATGAACAAATCAGAGATATCCTGATCAAGATATCAGTATGTATGCACTCTCATGTGCGGATAATATTCACTCAATACTTTGGGTTGTTTGTTAGTCGTTACATCTGCACTAGTTACCGTTCTCCGAAAGTTGGTAGGTTTTGGTTCGTGTTGAGCTCAAAACTACACAGTAGGTTATCCGTCCATCACGGGTATCTAAACCCGATTTTTAGCGTCGTAAGCTTTGTAGACTTACCGTTGAGCCACTAACGGGGGGGGGGGGTGTACGTTCCAAGTTAGCTCTGTATGTATATATATATGTTGACTCTCATGAAGAGTAAACTTAAGACTTGTTAAAATACATAATAAAAAGAAAAACACAAATGAAACATTTTGAACTGAACCCCTCAATGTCCATGAAATAATTTCGTCTTCTTGCTTGTGGACTGAGTGGAAAATGTTATAAACTGAGGAAGCCAGGTTTAGGTCTAACACTATAATTTAAGATTAACAAATTTTGAAAAATGTGAAACCGCAAGTTTGCATGTATCTCCGCATGGGCCCAATAAACATTCATGCCAAATTCGGTGAAGATCCATCAACAGGGGGCGAAGTAGTGGCAAAAACGCCCATAAAAACCGCAAAACTGAAAATCTGTACGTATCTCTCCATGGACCCAACAAACCTACGAAGTATTTCCACAAGGTCCCCGAAAGTGTACTGTTTCAAGAGTAAATAAAACCAAAATTTAAAGTAATATATATTTTTATTTCTTACTTTTCTTACATACTGCTCAATTCTTCTCGTGATTCATGGCATGCGCACATTTAATGACGTCACGACAATACAAATTGTAACATTAATGGTCCCTTATGTGACGTCATTTTAGTGTCTACTTACTGATTGACAGACAGCATACAACTGTATAGTGGTGTGAGAGGTTAAACACAGGTTACCCCTCCAGGCGGCTTTCGGCTCCCTTTCGGGGAAATAAAAATGGCTGAAGGTCAGCCAGAAAGGCACTTTGTGACCTTGAAACTCGATTAATTGAACTTTACATTTCACTATCTGCTGAAGTTCAACATAATG
>NW_013684026.1:0-1844 GCF_000517525.1 Limulus polyphemus | reverse complement strand
CGTACGACGTGATTCCATTGGTCGTATGAGGATACTTACTATTGTAGTGTTTTCCCACAAGCCATTCCGAACACTTTGTACAAAGTGTTTTTATGTTCCCCTTATTTATAGTTGATAAAGCCTGTATAATAGATTTAAATTGAACATCGGTATTGGGAAGGAATACACCGAGAGTATTTTGATTTCTGCTTATAATTCTGAAAAAATCGCCACATGTTGAACGTATGTGAAGGAACAGTAATTAAATAAGTATAATATTATATGTTGTTTTACGAAAGGGTAATTATGTAAAATTCTTACCATCCACTAATTTCAATCATTGAAAGTAAATTTGATGATCCGTGAAGTTTTTGCTAAATACAAACGATTCGTACTTTGAAATGTGTTTGTAATTATATAATTCATTGACTTCAACAAATACGTCTTAAAATATTTACCATTTTTTATAGAAATCCTGAAAAGAAATATGACAAATTTTGGCAAATCACAAGGTATTAAAACAGGTTATGCAACTGTCCAGCCACATTTGAGACTATTAAACAGTTGTTGTTACTTTTCCACAGCATCTCCCCTGACGGTTGAAAGAAGGCTGTCGGGTTTTACGCCTCGTTGAACTTTCTTTTCACAAACGCACACGTCCATTTAATGACCATTTGACCTTTCGTCACTGTTTGCAGTCATTCACCATTGCTGAAGTATTATAGTTAAAACATTTTGATGTGAAGTATTATAGTTAAAACATTTTAATGTGAAGTATTACAGTTAAAACATTTTGATGTTTTATCAAAACATTAAAATATTGTATTTTGAAATTAGAATATAAATGTGCATACGTCTGATTAGGTCAGTTTTTCGATATCTCGTGTTTCAGCTTTTTAGCAGAGCTCCCTAACCATGCAAGGTAGCCTACTTGTTGCTCGTAATACATGCGTTTCTAACTACAAGTTCGAACACTATTAGTTTTGGTTGCGTACCATCAAAATGTTTTAACTATAATACTTCACAAGAAAATATTTAATTCTAAAAAAAGAATATAAACATAGAACCTGATCCACAAGTACACGGTAATAAGAGTGGTGTTTTCCATAAACGTTCTCAGTAGTTCAATACATAGATATATGTGTGTGTATATTTCTATACATCCCTCTTATATACATATGTTGTTACGATATCTAATGCACATACATATGTACGTTCAGAGGTATCACATCACGTAACGTTACACCTATTGACGCCTTTTTGTCCATATACAATTGCACATTTCAAATTCATTATTTACGAGAACAATTATGTCACCTTCAATTTTCTTCGAGAATCGAAAAACTTTTAAATTATTGGCAGATGAAGGATCTGGCGTCAAAGCAGAACAAAACTTGTTACCTGAAAAACGATTACCCAGCGCTCAAGAAACGAGATGGCTACCACCAGTGGAGAGAGAGGCGCCAGGCTGGCGTACCTGATAACAAGCAGAGCAGCCCTGTGAGATTTCACAAGGGTCAATTAGGTGCCATTAACCGGATTGCTAGCTGAAAGCCTGGGTATTGTTGATCATACACTTATGGTGATCACTCCCAGGTTCTCATCTGTCTATAGCCAGCTACTACTGCCTTGTATCAGAGCTAATGTCTCATTATTCTAGTACAGAGTTGTATTCTCCATCCTACGTAACTGTTTTACAGAAACTCAAGGAGCTTTCTAAGAAGTTCGCACGGCTGGTTAAAGAAGGAACAACAGCAATCAACACTTCCAGAGCAATGACTTTCTGTGATAATACATTTCACGTGCTAAGGCTGTTTATTAAAGTGGCATTTCTTTTCATATTTTAATGTCGACAAAAACAAATT
>NW_013684025.1:0-1844 GCF_000517525.1 Limulus polyphemus | reverse complement strand
ATAATATAGAAGAATTGGCTCACGTCTTGTTTTTTTTTTTCTTTCAAATTTCAGTTTTTGTAAATATAAAATTGAAGATAATTTTTTATCGGGCTACAATTTCTGGTATGCAAATATTTAAAAAAAAACCATGATTTATTAATATAATATTTTCTTATGCATATAAACAAACTTATCGATCTTTCTGTCCCTTCCACGAAGCCGTTTGTTATAAGATACAGCTTTTAAAAATAAAACGAAAAAAAAATGCTTTTGTTGGAACTCAAAATATATTATATATTATCTTGAAGAAGTTTAAGTAACAAACCAATGTGGTCTATAACAAAAAGCATGAAGCAAGCCAAATCACGTCAGTTCAACTAATGTTAAGTTAGCCAAGTCAAAACAGTAATAGTCAAACAGTGGCAGGCTAGCTAGTTACTCTAACAATATGCTAGCCAAACCACACTAGCTAGTTCTCCAACAATATGCTAGCCAAACCACACTAGCTAGTTCTCCAACAATAAGCTAGCCGAATTACACCAGCTGGTTACTTTCTCCAACAATAAGCTAGCCGAATCACACCAACTAGTTCCTCCAACAATAAGTTAGCCAAACCACACCAGCTGGTTACTTCCTCCAACAATAAGTTAGCCAAACCACACCAGCTAGTTACTTCCTCCAACAATAAGGTAGCCGAATCACACCAGCTGGTTACTTCCCTCCAATAATAAGTTAGCCAAACCACACCAGCTAGTTACTTCCTCCAACAATAAGGTAGCTGAATCACACCAGCTGGTTACTTCCTCCGACAATAAGTTAGCCAAACCACATCAGCTAGTTACTTCCTCCAACAATAAGTTAGCCAAACCATACCAGCTGGTTACTTCCCTCCAATAATAAGTTAGCCGAATCACACCAGCTAGTTCCTCCAACAATAAGCTAGCCAAGCCACACAAGCAAGTTACTTCCTCCAACAATAAGCTAGCCGAATCACACCAGCTGGTTATTTCATCCAACAATAAGCTAGCCAAGCCACACCAGCATGTTACTTCCTCCAACAATAAGCTAGCCGAATCACACCAGCTAGTTCCTCCAACAATAAGCTAGCCGAATCTCACCAGCTGGTTCCTCCAACAATAAGCTAGCTAAGCCATACCAGCAAGTTACTTCCTCCAACAATAAGCTAGCCAAACATCACAGGCTTCAGATCCTCTGTTATAAGCTATCCAAACGACACCAGTTCTCGTTTCTCCAGTAAGTCGAAAAGTTAACAAGCAAATTCTTATTTAAGACCAGTCGGAAGAGGAGAGTTTCTTCAGTTGTATCTGTTCACATCTCTGTACTTTTGTCTGCAGTAACGTGTTTTGCTGTCTCTATTCAAAGGAAACTTGGCTTCATTGAACAACCATAAATTAATACGGTGAAATCCATACGGTTTTCCATTAAGTTGCGAATAATTTTGATGTGGGGTACGCGGCTATATCTGTCCTATCCCTGTCGACCTGATAAGCTCTGGTATTGAACGAAAGGCCTCGTCAGCAGTATATATTACAGATATAAGTGTGATTGATATACTATCAAATTCTTTGCTACTTTCACCCAAAACATTTCATATTTAGCAATTGACCGAACTCATAGCACTCTACAGTGTTGTACAAAACATTGACAAGGACAGGTAACAGGTTGTATATTGCTAGAATGTAATAGGTTAATATAATATACCTACGTTATAGGTTTAGTAAAATATAATATACCTACGTTATAGGTTTAGCGAGATATAATATACCTACGTTGTAGGTTTAGTGAGATATAATATACCTACGTTATAGGTTTAGTGAGATATAATATACCTACGTTATAGG
>NW_013684024.1:0-1844 GCF_000517525.1 Limulus polyphemus | reverse complement strand
ATCACGTTTACAACAGCTCTCTGCAACTGAAATTCCCCGTCTTGTCCCTAATTCTACCATTTGTTTCTTACATTTACTATTTTCCTTTCGTTTCGTGACTCAGTTTAAACACCTGGATGACTATTAAATCTATAAACTTAGAAGGAGGTTTTCATCTCGAGATAGTAAAAGATGGATGATACGAACCCAGCCCATGAATAACTTAACTACAGACAAGCGTCTCTTCTCTTCTAGGATTACTTCCTTTACGTTTTTTCTTCAAGGTCATCACCATCCTACTTCCCAGAGATTAATGATAAACTTGCATTTATCCGGTCGGATGGCAGAACACGCTCTACCGAAGCTGAGGGAAACGTACTATATAATTACTATAAAAAAACCGGTTACTTACAGCTTCTTCTGTGGTTAGTTATGGCTAAAAGCAGAGTGAGCGAGTTATAAGGTTGGTAACTCCTGAAATATGCAAGCAACATTTAATACATCCAAATCCGGGGGTTTATAGGTTACTGTATTCATTTATTTCCACTGATACTAATACACCGTATTGGTGTGTTAATATATACAGAATAAAGAGCCAAAGGAAGATCCCACACAGCAGATCAGTGAAGACAGCAATCGGCTCAGGACCCTCCTCGAAAGCCAGAAAAAGCCAATCACAAGTAATGTCCTCATCCGAAAAGAGAAGGCTATGGTTACGAAAGAGAATCCACTGACCCCCCCAAAAACAACAACAAAACAACAGAGTGACTAAGCTGGGCATATCTCTAGGCGGTTGTTAAACCTATTATTTAATATCTCTTGGTAGTGTCATCAAGAAATTAAAGATGATGGTGCTTTACAAACCAAACGTTGTCAAACTTCCAGCCACACAGCGAAATAGTCGGGTGTTTATTATCTAACCTCTCTTGTGTTTATACGTTGTTCAAACTGTAGTTAATAAATAGTATTGAAATGTACTTCACTTATATATGAAGTTCAGTTCTGAGGTACCCTCCTTAAAATGCACCCCAAGTCCTAAATCCAGCCATAATTTACCTACACATACGTTTTTTTTTCTTCAAATGATTGTTACTGAGAGCAATTGTGTCTTTATGTAAAAAGTCTTGTTTCTAAAGAAACCTCTTGAGTCTACGTATTTGTTGGTTTCAGGGTCACACACACAAATTACCATCAATATTGCAATTAATCGCCACCGCTAATCACAGCTGGGTTCCCTGTGACCTTTGATCCGGAAAATTAACTTTTGTCGTTTATTTACACTGACTACTGCAACAGGCAAGAACATAAAACTAATGAAAATGATGGAGGGTATAAAACCAAGATGGAGATTTTAGGCTTAACGAGCATCCGCACCAATTTCACTCTGAGAGTGTAATAAACAATCTTTACAAGGACAATCTAATGTAATCCTACTAAAAAAAGAGACTTTAATCTCTCAGAATCATCGTTTTTTTCCCTATCGAGTAGATTGAAGATTGTTTGTTTAAAATTCGCACACAGCTACGACAGTGACTATCTGCGCTAACCGTTCCTAATTTTGAACTAAGATACTAGAGCGCGATTTTGCGTATAAACGGGACGCTAACCTCGGACCCTCAGATTCTCAGTATGGCACGCTAACCAGTAGGCCACCCGTCCCATAACAAGTCGTTCACATCTGCCAAATTCAATATTCTATTAACAAAACCCATGATCAGCTAAGAACTGTATCTTCATCAGCCCAACTAGTTCTCGATGATAAAAAATGTCGTCTAATAACATCTTTTAAAAAATGTCGTCTAATAACAACTTTTAAAAATGTCGTCTAATAACATCTTTAAAATGTCTAATAACATCTTTTAAAA
>NW_013684023.1:0-1845 GCF_000517525.1 Limulus polyphemus | reverse complement strand
CCTCTCTCTCTCTCTCTCTCTCTCTCTTTCGCCTTTATATTATTACTTATATGTTAATGACGACAACTACCAATGAAATCGTTCTTGATTGACTATAAAACTTCCTTTTCATCTGTAGTCCTTTAATCTATTTTAAGAGTATAACGCTATGTTGACCACACTATGTTTTCCATGTCCAGTACCAACGAGGTCTTTCCCTTATGCAAGGGCTGATCATGCTGGGACATAACAAACACAGTAATGGTTGAGACGCTGTTTATATTATCAAATTGCATGAACAACAACTATATTAAGTGTGAACTATATTAAGCTGGTGAAGTGTATTGTTTATCAGTTTTATATGAGTCACTTACAAATCAGAATTAAGGTAAAGAATAATAACAATATATGGTTAATCCAACTAGGTAGTAGGACTTTTATTCAAACTATTGCAGTTATTCGTATATGAATGTCAAAATCTGTATATCTAAAGACAGAATATGAGATTCAACCCGTATTTTATTATAGTTTATAGATAGATAAATATGTGAAGTTGTTAGAGATTGTGTATATGTTTGTCCGCTTGAGAGCATGCGCGTATATAAGCTTATTACTTTTGTTACAGGATGCATTTTAGAAGATATGGATTTGAAACTGACAGATTTATTGGATTTATTTTTTGAACAAATTTAGTTCTATACGCCAAATTGTGAATATCCTTATAACGTGATAAGCAAATAAATCACCTTCTCTAGAATAAAAAAAATTATAATAGAACGCTTATAATATTGTACATAACATAAATATTTTTTTCATAATATGCACGTATTTGGTTTGCGTGTAGTGTATTAACATTGCTTACAGTCAATGTGTGCGTTTTGCACCAGTATTCCACTGAGATTAATTCGATTATATACAACCTTTTACCGGAACACCTATTAAAATATGCAATAACAATTATCAATAATAATTAGTCTTAATTATGTGTAACATATAAACCATAAAAACCTCTATGCCCACGTGACTACATCTGTCCTCAAATCTGTATATAGCAGTGGAAAAGAAAGACGAACTTTTAGGCTTAAGGCTCTCTTTATTACAAACTACAATGTATACTCCATATGTGAATAAGCTTAAAATAATGATTGGGTCTGAAGATCATGGATATTACGAAAAAATAATTTAAGTTATCTATATCACAATAAAAATATGGCCACAAAAAAACATACTGTTGAGACGAAATTCTTAAAAATTACTAAAACTACATTATAAGTCTGTTCTCTTTGAGATATCCGATAATTTGTTTACATTTCAAAGTCTTAAAATCCTGTATAATATTTGTAACTAAAATCTTTAAATATCCCAAACCAAAGACTTATAATACTTTAACTAAAATTTTCCAACACCGCCTTAACTGGAATTACCCATAAGTCATACAGCTATATTCATGTGCAAATGATAGCTTTCTTCTTTAAAAAATAATCTTGAAACTTTAAGTTTGAATATATTGACGAAATATGTAAAAATCCGCTGATCGAGAGAGTAAGAAAAGCATCAGCAAAATTGGACTGATTTCCGAAAATCAAAATCTTTTTCTTATGGGAATCACATTTGAACTGAATCCTCACAGCTATATAAACTGTCATACTCGATGTTATGTCAAATGTAATTTACTTTTAGGAGTATTAAACTGTTTGCATATAAAATATCTAAGTGTATTTAACTTTAACTAAAAAATGTCAATCCCACCTGAAATTGAATTCATTTTTATTGAATCGAGTTGAAGCGAACATATACATAAACTCCATGCAACACGTCATTCATACTGTTAGGTCTCCGTTTGTTAATTGATTTTCCGTAACTTCG
>NW_013684022.1:0-1845 GCF_000517525.1 Limulus polyphemus | reverse complement strand
CGGGTATGTTCTTTAAGTAGGTTTATATAAGTTTCGGGTGTTGGTATGTTCTTTAAGTAACCCGAAACTTCTATAAACCTACTTAAAGAACATACCAACACCCGAAACTTCTATAAACCGTAGGTTTATAGAAGTTTCGGGTATGTTCTTTAAGTAGGTTTATAGAAGTTTCGGGTATGTTCTTTAAGTAGGTTTATAGAAGTTTCGGGTATGTTCTTTAAGTAGGTTTATAGAAGTTTGGGTGATTTATAAAAAACGCTGACAAAGGTTTCTTCATTATTCTGGATTATTACATCTTTTTGTATACGTCTTGAGCTAGAAATACAATTCATTCAATAAAGATATCACCTGGTCGGAAAACTTGTGGATATTGTCACTTTCAGCAGTGGCCATTTTTTAACTTCAAGTAAAAAATGTACTTATTTAGCACTAGTCAGGAGTTTCCAATTACGTTTATTTGTGTAAATGATAATAGACTATTCCGTTTTATTCAACACATAGACATATACATATATATATTAAAACTCATGTACGTCACACTTTCCATTGTTGGATCTTATTTGTTTCTCTGTTTATCCTTCAGCTGGTAACAGTGACGTCATTCAGTGGTCCTAAAGCAGCAGTTACAACATTCGTTTCCATGGTTTGTTTCTTCCAGTCTTCAAGTTTTTCTCCTTGTACATATTTCAGTGGAAAATAAACAACAACGAGTTTCCTGCATCGTGAGGCTTTGTTTGCTCGTGGATCTTCTCGTCCCGTTTTACTTATTAGATCTTGATGTCAAATCATACAGAATCAATGTATTATCTTCAATAATATATTGTTATTCTTATTAAATAAAGGAATGGCTCCACCTAATGATGAGCTATAATCTCATCCGTTAAGTTAACGGTGTTTTCATTTTTATAAGGAAAACTTATAAACTTACACGAAACAATGGACAATCTGTACAATAATCTTGGAAGAACGAGCTAGAAAATAGGGATATCCTTAGGCCTATGATTAAACAAGGTCTTATTATGAACAACAGAGTTAGGTTTGAGACATGGTGAAGTTCAGGTTAAACAGATTACATGGTTAAAACGTTTAGCTTGAAAAACTCAAACTCTCTGGAGAACTAGTGATCAGATCAGATGAAGACGCACATGGACAATCTGTCTGGAGACATGTTATCAGATCAGATGAAGACGCACATGGATAATCTTTCTAGAGACATGGTTATCAGATCAGATGAAGACGCACATGGACAATCCGTCTAGAGACAAGGTTATCAGATCAAATGAAGACGCACATGGACAATCTGTCTGGAGACATGTTATCAGATCAGATGAAGACGCACATGGACAATCTGTCTGGAGACATGGTTATCAGATCAGATGAAGACGCACATGGACAATCTGTTTGGAGAACTGCTTGATAAAGAAGATCATAACCATCTGTAACATTGAACAAAGATTATAACCATCAGTAGTATTGAACAAAGATTATAACCATCGGTAATATTGAACAAAGATTATAACCATCGGTAATATTGAACAAAGATTATAACCATCGGTAATATTGAACAAAGATTATAACCATCGGTAGTATTGAACAAAGATTATAACCATCGGTAATATTGAACAAAGATTATAACCATCAGTAGTATTGAACAAAGATTATAACCATCGGTAATATTGAACAAAGATTATAACCATCGGTAATATTGAACAAAGATTATAACCATCGGTAATATTGAACAAAGATTATAACCATCGGTAGTATTGAACAAAGATTATAACCATCGGTAATACTGAACAAAGATTATAACCATCGGTAATACTGAACAAAGATTATAACCATCGG
>NW_013684021.1:0-1845 GCF_000517525.1 Limulus polyphemus | reverse complement strand
AATTACACCTGAAGAAAGAGAAACCTCGTTCAGTAGTTTCCTAAAGTACAAGACGGATGTAAATAATTACAACTGAAGAAAGAGAAACCTCGTTCAGTAGTTTCCTAAAGTACAAGCTACTGTAAACATGACAACAACTGTTTTAGATTCTGTCCTCTCGTCATGGTCAAAACTTGGATAGCCACTGTTGGCATAATTTCTGTTTAGTAAACGATGGCGAGATGAAAAACTTGAGATATTTTCGACTTACTTGTATTCAGCCATTTATTCTTGTCCTTTTAAAGGTTTTAATTAATAATTACCAAAGTTTAATTAATCAAAACTATAAAGAGTTTCAAGTAAAAATATGAATAGAATTAAAAACTAACAAAATATGAAACTAGCGTTACTATTTCAGCTTTGTAAATCATGATCGGAGACTCAAGAGTAAAAAAACACAAGTCATTTTGGCAACAGTGTAAGGACTCGCTCAACGATGGTATCGATTTTAAATAAAAACATTTCTTGATCAAAATCGCGTGTATGTGAAGAAAATATGAGGAACGATGAAATTACTTCCTATTGGTACCAGTTAACACTGAAACACGAGGAAAATATAGGAAGTAATTTTATGTCCGCATCGTTCCTTACATTTCCTCTACGCACGTCACTCGTTAGATGATTTTTTTACAGCATCAGAAGACAACTAATGGTACCAGTTAACACTGAAACACGAGGAAAATCCAATGTTAAACTTTAGTACAACCATGACTTTAAAATGGCTGCGGTTGTCACATGATGATTTGGTTATTTGTATATATAAAATCTCAACCATCTCTTTAATGCTTCTTTTTTTTTTAGGTTTGGCTAACCACGTTTAAATATCTTTCCGATTTTGGAGCACATCGTATCTTCAACACACACCTCTTATTATACAAAAAAAATGTATAGTTTCAATACACTAAAAAAAGGCAATGTAATGTCATCGAAAATTGACCACTTTATGGGAAGAATACGTAACAACTTCTTCTGACTCAAAATATTCATACATTAAGATCATAAAGATGTGTCGGAGACATTTATTGTACTTAAGGGTGTTGGGAAACAAAGAAATATGTATTAACTTAGTGCCACACAGAAGGAAACAAACCGTTCTCCTTTCGTTGTAAGTAAAATGCAGCATATTGTAACAGGTGAAAATTCACGAACACGTAGGTCAGTGGCAAAAGCTGTTCGCGTGCCCCAGGCAACAGTATGCAATATAATCAAGAAGGATCTTCGTCCGCAAAAGTGACGCAAGTCACGTGTATAGTTCCACAATATATCGTCGCATACCTCAAGCAACTGGAAAATGAAACGGGTTTTCATGCTATTGTGCGTAAATGAGTACCGATCAAGTCACCGGACAGAGTGTCAGTGCATTTCTAGGCAATCGGAATGTTGAGAATAATGCTGTGAAACCATTGTCCTTGCATAGTAGATGGATTATAGAAAGCCACAGGATGGTGAGACTGTGCTTTGAACAGGAAAGTCCTACGACGGAGTCTTTTGTAATAAAAACTACATTGCAAAGCTGTTATCACAATGTACGGTCGATAGATCAAGCATGACCATACGTAGTGACATGGACTGTAACGACGTGGTGAAGCTCCAAAATCGTTTTAATATAATGTATTCAACATTCCTAGGTTATTTTTCTAGATTACGGATTACAATCTGTGTTTTCTAAATCACAAAGAAAAATATCGCCATTAGTAATTTTGTTTTATTCTTGAATATCAAGTTTTTCCTCGAGAACTATAATATCAGATTCTTGGTACAACTTAAGAAGAGACTAGGCCTGTATATACGTGTTATAGGGTCTTT
>NW_013684020.1:1478-2265 GCF_000517525.1 Limulus polyphemus | reverse complement strand
GTTTTGCGTTTTGTACCAGTACTTCGTTCCATTTCGACGAATCTTCTCGAATTTAATTTATGAACGTTCGTTGCATACTCACGTATTTTCATGCAAAACTCTAGCTTCATATTATCATTTTTGAGACTTTTGTGGTCCATTTTGTTACTACTTTATTGGCTTTAAAAAGAGAATGTGTACTGAAGTGAAGCTTTTTGATATTGCTCTGTTATAGATTTCTTGCTATTCAGAGGGTTCTAAATTGATGGATCTTAACCTTTTTTGCTATGTATATTCACTAGTTCGTTCCACAGTATCATGCGAAGTTTCACCTTCCTACGATGCGTTTTAAGGGAGTTATTGAAGGTTTTACGTTTTGTACCAGTACTTAGTACCATTTACATGAATCTTTTTGAATTTTTTTATTAAGGTTCGCCGCAATTTTCCACGTTTACTTACAAAATTCCAGATTATTAGTTTTAGTTTTACGATTTTGTGGTCGTTTTTTGTTACTCTTTTTATGGCTTCTTGAAATCGTATGTGTACTGCACTGAAGCTTTTTTTTACCGATTGTTTCTCGATTTCTTGTTACCAGAGGGTCCTGAATTGATTATCATTCACCAAATTTGTTATGTAGGTACACTCTATCGTTGCGCAGTTATATGCAGAGTTTCACCTTTCTACTATTCGTTTTAAGGAAGTTATGTAAGATTTTGCGTTTTGTACCAGTACTTGGTCCCATTTACATGAATCTTTTTGAATTTTTTTCTTAAGGTTCGCTGTAACATTGCGCGTTTACTTACAAAAT
>NW_013684020.1:0-1058 GCF_000517525.1 Limulus polyphemus | reverse complement strand
GCTGCAATTTTACACGTTTACTTACAAAATTCTAGATTTATAGTTTTAGTTTTACGATTTTTGTGGTCGTTTTATGTTACTCTTTTTATGGCTTCTTGTAATCGTATGTGTACTGCACTGAAGCTTTTTGATACCGATTGATTCTCGATTTCTTGTTACCAGAGGGTTCTGAATTGATTATTATTCACCAAATTTGTTATGTAGGTACACTCTATCGTTGCGCAGTTATATGCAGAGTTTCACCTTTCTACTATTCGTTTTAAGGGAGTTATGGAAGGTTTTGCGTTTTGTACCAGTACTTCGTTCCATTTGGACGAATCTTCTCGAATTTTTTTATGAACGTGAGTATGCAACGAACGGTATTTACATGCAAAACTCTAGCTTCATATTATCATTTTTGAGACTTTTGTGGTCCACTTTGTTACTACTTTATCGGCTTTCTGAAAGAGAAAGTGTACTGCAGTGAAGCTTTTTGATATTGCTCTGTTATAGATTTCTTGCTATCAGAGGGTTCTAAATTGATGGATCTTAACCTTTTTTGCTATGTATATTCACTAGTTCGTTCCACAGTATCATGCGAAGTTTCACCTTCCTACGATGCGTTTTAAGGGAGTTATTGAAGGTTTTGCGTTTTGTACCAGTACTTAGTTCCATTTACATGAATCTTTTTGAATTTTTTTATTAAGGTTCGCTGTAACATTGCGCGTTTACTTACAAAATTCCAGATTATTAGTTTTAGTTTTACGATTTTGTGGTCGTTTTATGTTACTCTTTTATGGCTTCTTGAAATCGTATGTGTACTGCACTGAAGCTTTTTTTTACCGATTGTTTCTCGATTTCTTGTTACCAGAGGGTCCTGAATTGATTATTATTCACCAAATTTGTTATGTAGGTACACTCTATCGTTGCGCAGTTATATGCAGAGTTTCACCTTTCTACTATTCGTTTTAAGGAAGTTATGGAAGATTTTGCGTTTTGTACCAGTACTTAATTCCATTTGGACTAATCTTCTCGATTTTTTTTTATGAACGTTCGTTGCATACTCACGTATTTACATG
>NW_013684019.1:0-1846 GCF_000517525.1 Limulus polyphemus | reverse complement strand
TTTGTATTACCATAGTAGTACATATCATATAGCGTGCTTGTAATTCAACTGTTTGTATTATCCTAGTAGTACATATCATATAGCATGCTTGTAATTCAACTGTTTGTATTATCATAGCAGTACATATCATATAGCATGCTTGTAATTCAACTGTTTGTATTACCATAGTAGTACATATCATATAGCGTGCTTGTAATTCAACTGTTTGTATTATCCTAGTAGTACATATCATATAGCATGCTTGTAATTCAACTGTTTGTATTACCATAGTAGTACATATCATATAGCGTGCTTGTAATTCAACTGTTTGTATTATCCTAGTAGTACATATCATATAGCATGCTTGTAATTCAACTGTTTGTATTATCATAGCAGTACATATCATATAACATGCTTGTAATTCAACTGTTTGTATTATCCTAGCAGTGGATATTGTATATCATGCTTTTAACTCAACTGTTTATATTATCCTAGCAGTGAATATTGTGTAGCATGCTTGTAAGTTTACACAAAACTGTTCTGCTGTGATAAATGGTTTCACTGTACTCTGAAATGGTCTAGGTACAGGGGCTGTAAAGCAATAAAACTAAATGAAACCAGTTGTGAAAACTATTAGCTTAGGTAGTTAGAATAGATAAATGTATCTGCCTGTTACAATACCCAGTCATTGTAAAAAAAATAGATAAGTAGCTTATATAAAACAATAAAAATACCATAACCCAAGAACTTTCAAAAGTGCTAGAGTTATAGGATTTTTATCTTTTTATATTAATACTTCTTGAACCTATCGTTTTTCTGACATCACATAAGTAGTTAATATATTTATTTTATATTTCTCAACCTTACATTGCTAATTTCACTACAGTTAGTGAGAAAATAACAAATAAAATATAAAGTTTTTCTAAAAGAAAACTTTTAATATTCATTTTAAAAAGTTTATATAAATGAAATATGAAACTATAAAATGAAAAGAAGTATTATTCTTATCACTAAAATCACCTTTCACTAAGACTGACTCAGTAAAGGCTTTACCTTTCACTAAGTCTGACTCAGTAAAAGCTTCATATTTCATTAAGAATGACTCAGTAAAGGCCTTACCTTTCACTAAGTCTGACTCAGTAAAAGCTTCACATTTCACTAAGACTGACTAAGTAAAGGCTTCACCTTTCACTAAGACTGACTCAGTAAAGGCTTCACCTTTCACTAAGACTGACTCAGTAAAGGCTTCACCTTTCACTAAGACTGACTCAGTAAAGGCTTCACCTTTCACTAAGACTGACTCAGTATAGGCTTCACCTTTCACTAAGACTGACTCAGTATAGGCTTCACCTTTCACTAAGACTGACTCAGTATAGGCTTCACCTTTCACTAAGACTGATTCAGTAAAGGCTTAAATTCACATAGCAACCGCTAGTAAAAATACTTGACTAAACAAATCTGATTTTCTGTGTACTATAAACTTGTAATGTTTAATCAAGTCTTGTCAAATTTTGTGAAGAGACACTTAGTACAGAGTTATGGTACATATAGTTTCGTGGTTAAAGTTGGTTAAATGACAGAGTCCATATATATATATATATAGGGTTAACTGATTAATGTCATAACTAATCAAACTTAGTGTTTCTAATTATTATTATGACTGTTCCAACTATACAAGTCTCATGTGTAAGTAATCAATTACTGAGAGCCTGATGATTAATCAATTAGCAAATTCCTCTAATCATCCAGTTCTAATATATACATAAAAACATATAATTATTCAAGTAAGCTTACAAAATTAAATATAATAATAATATATATACACCTGGAAAAAAGTTAAGCACCCCCGTGGTTTTTCAAGTGATTC
>NW_013684018.1:0-1846 GCF_000517525.1 Limulus polyphemus | reverse complement strand
GCTGCCTACTAACCTCTAGATCTCGAGGGTAGGTCAAGAACGCAGACATAGCTTTCACCATTGCTGATAAAAACAGTGTTTCTCTTAGTCCTTGCTATATTCTCAGATCAAATTTCCACTTCAACCATAGGTTATTAATCTCTGCTGAAAGTTCTATGTAGTGTCAGAAAGCGTCCTTCCGTGATAATATGATTTCCAAACTTTACAGCATCCAAGTGTCAAACAAAAAATAAATGTCAGGAAGTTAAAAGTATATGTAAAATGTGGATTATGGATATGTTATGCAGAGTATTCAAATGAACATGGACAGTAGAGAAAAACAAATAAGAAATGTGAATATGAAAACAAAATGTACTCAATATGTCTTTTACTCAATAGCTGGTTTCTTTATTACAGTAAGACAATTACTGGTTGCTGTGGTGAAGAAGAATTTACTAAAGATTTGTGCAGAACAAGGACAGGAACAAGACTGATAAAATACACGCTTTCAACTCAGACCAATGTCTTAATGTAGTATCCTACGATCGTTGCATTTTCTATGTCAATGATCATTCCAGCTAATCATAAACAAGGGAGATAACCTCTCATATTAACTTGTACAAGTTTCTGTATCATCCCTTGAAATAAACTTTATCATGCCACAGGGGGCAGACTTGAGGTCAAACAGGTACGCGGTTCATGAACTAGTTGTAGTAGTATGAAACCTTTACCTAAGGTAGAGGATTGGTGTATGTTGACGTTCAGGCGGTTTACCAGGAAGATCTTAACTACATGGAAAACCCGTAAAATATGACGACATTAATATCATAACACACAATTATGTATTCTTTCATTGCGAAAGAAATTTTGAAGATATCAACTTTGTACTTGAAAAGAACATTCAAGTTTTGTTCATTTTGCGATGTTATAGTTTGAGATATGAATAGTATATTTCATATTATGTGAGAAATCCGGTACATAATAAGCTAATTACTGTTGTTACCAGTTGTATAAGCTCTCACCATCTCAGCTAGTTCTAGAACAGAGATGATCTAAATGAACTTGATGGGTATGTAGATGTGGGAAACATCTACACGTTTTGTTACACGTGGCACATCTTTATGAATCTTCGTTGCGAGTACAATAATCTTAGAAACAAATAAATTGGTTTTGAATTGTTTTTATAAGCAATGTTTGTGGTGATAGTTCGGTTCAAATTATAAATGCCTTTGTTTTAATCACACGCAATGCTTTTTAACATTTGAATATACTTCGAGTAATATTTTGAGTACAAATTAGAAATACGTATATATATATATATATATATATAAGTAAAGAAAAACTTTTCAAAAAGTAAGTAAATCTAGGTATGGCTAGTATCAATCCTTCAAAAACAATGCAAACAAGATAGTATGGATGTCATTTGCATCATTTGTGTGTTGAATTTCACGCAAAGCTACTCGGGGTTATTTGCGTTAGCTGTCCCCAATTTTGAAGTGATGGACAAGAGATGAGGTAACTAGTCAACCTCACCAACCACCATAATTTTGGAGTGATAAGTTAGAGACGAGTTAGCTGATCAACATAACCAACCACCAAATACATATGCAAAATCTTCTCGAAGCGATAGCTGTAAAGTTTATTTTACAAACTAACTGGTTCCTGAAAGTGTGTGGAAAGTTTTAATTTTTGTTTTATTTTTCACACGAATGATAAGTAAAATATGTAACAATATCAAAGGATAAAATGTTGTCCTCGTATTACATATATTCATTACTTTGGATAGACAAGCTAAAAGTATTGTACTTATCGCTTGATAGCCATCGGCTAGAGTGGCCGATAAAATCAGTTTTATTACTAGAAAGCA
>NW_013684017.1:0-1848 GCF_000517525.1 Limulus polyphemus | reverse complement strand
AATATTATGTACATCACATCCTAACACCCTACCATAATGAAATATTAAGTGCATCACATCCTAACACCCTACAATAATATAATATTATGTACATCACATCCTAACACCCTACAATAATGAAATATTATGTACATCACATCCTAACACCCTACAATAATGTAATATTATGTACATCACATCCTAACACCCTACAATAATGAAATATTATATGCATCACATCCTAACACCCTACAATAATATAATATTAAGTGCATCACATCCTAACACACGGACAAATTCAACCCTAATCATGTGAGCATTTTGAAAATCTGACTTTGGATAATCTTTTAAAATTCCTTACAATGTTTTTAAAGTAATCAAAAACACCTCCCCCCCCCCTAATAGTTTAACAGTAGGTCTCAATAAAAATAACGCTAACGATAGCCGAGGTGAGCACAGCAGTGAGTTTTAAAAGATTAGTTAACCGAGGATTTTGTTTTTTAGATAAATATGGTGTTCAGAATATAAGTTATTGTTTTGTTAGAGTAAGGTATGCATCGTTGATGAATTCGACGTACGTTTAGCTTTTCTTTACAAACTCCTAAGTAGAAATTGTTCAAATCGTGAAATCGAAGAGAGGAATGTTGAATATAAATATTGAGTTGTCCAGGTTGAAGAGAAGGAAATACGAAGACTAGGTTAAGTTGGGTTGTCCAGGGAGAAGATAAGGAAAGACGAAGACTAGGTTAAGTTGGGTTGTCCAGGGAGAAGAGAAGGAAATACGAAGCCTAGGTTAAGTTGGGTTGTCCAGGGAGAAGAGAAGGAAATACGAAGATTAGGTTAAGTTGGGTTGTCCAGGGAGAAGAGAAGGAAAGACGAAGACTAGGTTAAGTTGAGTTGTCCAGGGAGAAGAGAAGGAAAGACGAATAATAGGTTAAGTTGGGTTGTCCAGGGAGAAGAGAAGTTAATACGAAGAATAGGTTAAGTTGGGTTGTCCAGGGAGAAGAGAAGGAAAGACGAAGACTAGGTTAAGTTGGGTTGTCCAGGGAGAAGAGAAAGAAAGACGAAGACTAGGTTAAGTTGGGTTGTTCAGGTTGAAGAGAAGGAAAGACGAAGAATAGGTTAAGTTGGGTTGTCCAGGTTGAAGAGAAGGAAAGACGAAGAATAGATTAAGTTGAGTTGTCCAGGCTGAAGAGAAGGAAAGACGAAGAATAGGTTAAGCTGAGTTGTCCAGGGAGAAGAGAAGGAAAGACGAAGAATAGGTTAAGTTGGGTTGTCCAGGGAGAAGAGAAGGAAAGACGAAGCCTAGGTTAAGTTGGGTTGTCCAGGTTGAAGAGAAGGAAAGACGAAGACTAGGTTAAGTTGAGTTGTCCGGGTTGAAGAGAAGGAAAGACGAATACTAGGTTAAGTTGAGTTGTCCAGGCTGAAGAGAAAGAAAGACGAAGAATAGGTTAAGTTGGGTTGTCCAGGGAGAAAAAGAAGGAAAGACGAAGAATAGGTTAAGTTGAGTTGTCCAGGTTGAAGAGAAGGAAATACATGGAGACATGTAGTGTTAGGTTAGACAAATAATCAATAGTTTTTATACAGAACAATGGAGACATGTAGTGTTAGGCTAAACAAATAATCAATGGTTTTTATACAGAACAATGGAGACATGTAGTGTTAGGTTAGACAAATGACAAGTGGTTTTTATACAGAACAATGGAGACATGTAGTGTTAGGCTAGACAAATAATCAATAGTTTTTATACAGAACTATGGAGACATGTAGTGTTAGGCTAGACAAATAATCAATAGTTTTTATACAGAACAATGAAGACATGTAGTGTTAGGCTAGACAAATAATCAATGGTTTTTATACAGAACAATG
>NW_013684016.1:0-1848 GCF_000517525.1 Limulus polyphemus | reverse complement strand
TGTACCAATCGTTACTTTTAAATAAATAGCAGAGTTTCAATAAAACACAGTTAATAGCTCTCAGTGTTGTCACTTTTAATGTTGTTCATGTACCATGGTTTAGCATCAGAGAAAGTATTTGGATGCTAGAATCATCAGATAAATAGAAGCTGACCAATCACAACAGGTTGTTGTTCATCAAATAAATAGAAGCTGACCAATGACAACAGGCTGTTGTTCATCAGATAAATAGAAGCTGACCAATGACAACAGATTGTTGTTCATCAGATAAATAGAAGCTGACCAATCATAACAGAGCACATCAGATAAATATAAGCTGACCAATCACAACAGACTGTTGTTCACCAGATAAATAGAAGCTGACCAATCACAACAGAGCACATCAGATATATAGAAGCTGACTAACCACTGGAGCTTGTTATGAGCTGGATCGAAGTATAATTAACACAATGTAAAACCTGCTTCCAAAGCAACGTTTCGGTCAATCAGAAAACTAGAGAAACGCAACACTAGCGGATGATCTTTATCTTTGGATCCTGACTCGCAGGACACAGGGTCCGAGATTGAATCTGCAACTGGACATCGTATCAGCGTACACATATTAGGAACAGACTGTAAAAGACCGACCAGTTTGAGATGTATTATTCTCACAGCAAAATTATAATCATTAAACATTTCTGAGGACCCGCCGTTCAGTGCCACTTCAGTCTACGAACAACACGAAACCAAATAATAGCTTTATAGAAATTTTGAGAGGGAGAATCTGGAACAGGAACTATTCCACATTTATATGGTAGTGGTTATGGAATAATGGTTGGGCAAGAATAAGCAATGATAAACGTACTAGCTTCTACATCCTGCAAGCCACATCTGACGATCCTTTGTGCTGCTATATGCAGGTGGTGGAGTAATGGTGAGGGTAAGAATAAACAATGATGAAAGTACTAACTTCTACATTCCACAGTATAGTAACACTAATACCGTCCATACAACGACCCTCTGTGCTGCTATATGGTGATGCAATTGACTTCAGCTTAATGGGTGATAATATCCAACTTGACAATTGGTTAATTAATAAGTTTAAATATTTTATCAGTATTTTTATCAATTTAGTTGTTTTTCTTATTCATTCCACTTTATGTTATATCGAGCTTCAAATAAAAATTTAAACAATCAAGATTAAAAAACTAATTTTCTTCATATTTTAACGCATAAAATTACTTAATTAAATTTTGAAGTAAACGCTGTTTTAAAATGAGTCGTATAAACTGGATTTAGATTATTTTTTACGCTTTTTTTGGCAAGAGTCTAGAAAATATATATGCAAATAATTACTATATGTGGTTTTCAGAAATACTGTTTCGCCTACGATTATTGATCACCTGTCTTCGATTTGTCAGCGAAACTTTTTGTTGTTCCTTATTGTGCTTCACAGAATCATCGAATAAAATACAGTCTAAAAAAACCCTGTTTCTAGAGTAAATTTACCACTTACAGAATCAAGGGTTTATCATCGAATAAAATACAGTCTAAAAAAACCCTGCTTCTAGAGTAAATTTACCACTTACAGAATCAAGGGTTTATCATCGAATAAAATACAGTCTAAAAAACCCTGCTTCTAGAGTATATTTACCACTTACAGAATCTTCAAATTTGGTACACTGATAGATCCTTACAACCTACAATCAGACGTCAAGTTTGGTCTACATGTAAGCCACATGTGCAAAGTTATTCAACATAAAACGCTCAATTTGACCAAAATTTTGCCAACTTTTAAAGACCAATTTACTAAATTTTATAAAATTCGCCTAATTAAAGAGAGTTTAGGGTCACGTTATATTAGTTTAA
>NW_013684015.1:0-1849 GCF_000517525.1 Limulus polyphemus | reverse complement strand
ATAGGAGAATTGATTATTTCGTGAAAAAGAATGTGTGGGTTTCATTAGTATTTTTCTATTTAGGGGTAGTTATATTGTGTTTTATTTGTTGCATGTATGTTGACTGAGTAATGTGTATTTTTTGTATGTTTTAAACTTTGTTAAAAGAGTGACATTTACTTCTATCTCTAAACATTTGAAGTTCTTGTAAACCCAGCAATGTCATTCTCACTTTTCCTCAGAGCAATCTGTGCCCTAACTCTATCCAATCCCAGTCTTGCTTCCTCACCTCAACTTATACTCATAATCTGCTATTTTTACCTAAAGCTATATTTAATTTATCATCACATAAGAAAGCTCTAAAACCCTAGTGTGTCTTTATAAGGTATCAATCAAAACCACAGTTCCCCAATATAACTCAATCCTAGCACCTTTTCCTTTCTTCTTTTCATTTCCTTCAACCTTTTTACTCCATCAATTTGCAGGCCATAAAAAGAGGACTCTATCAATTTGTTTATTCTAAATTTCCCAAGCTCTCTCACCACTATGAAAGTTTACACTCTCTTTAATAAATATACTTAGATCTTCTCTAAACATCCCTATACCTAACTTGCTTAAATGGAGCAAATCTCCAGCAGGTTCCTGATAATCTTTCATTTAATCCTTGGATCTTGCTAATTAATTCATTCCCACATCTAGCTAAATGGAATACTTCCAGCTAGGGCAATGAAGGGTTTAAAAATAGGAGATTTAAAGCATAATGAAAGTGAAAACTTTTGGTAAAGTTATTTGATTCTTGACATATAAATATTTAGTTGATTGATAAAAGAGTATAAAGATGTTCACATATTTTAGTACACACATTATATTTAAATTCTTGAAGAATTGGCAAAAAAATTAAAGATGGCAATAATTGAGATGCAAAACTTATCATATAGAGTACAACATTGTTAAAAGGGACTTTCATCTCCTAATAATATTGCATTAATACCTTTTATGTATATTTCACATTCTCTCTTTCTGATTGTAATCAGTCATTCAAAGGAAGCAGCTTTATTTTGCATTGTTTTTATCTTATCTGGTTTGAAGTAATTTACATATAAAGGAATATACTCTTTGCCACATCACTATATTCTTTATAGAACAGTGATTCTTAGTCATAATGTTTTCTAAAAAAATCATGACTAATGCATTATTTGATTGAATGAGCAAACACTGCAAAATCTATTACCAATACTAGAAGCCATGAAATTAATATTTTCTCTGTACAGAAAGTAACTATTCCATGTGATGACTGTATATAATTGAAAAATACTATGCAGTGTAATTTATCTTTCTTTATGCTTTCACAGATGAAAACAGTCAGTGTAGCTCTTGTATTGTGCTTGAACGTAGGCGTTGACCCTCCAGATGTTGTGAAAACACAACCATGTGCTAGACTGGAGTGTTGGACAGGTAAGCTTAATTCAATCATCAGATCCAGATTTTGTTCAGATTGTTACTTACATTAACACCTAGACAAAGAATATTTCAAAGTGCTTAGTATGTCATGTATAAACATTTTGCTTTACATTACTGATCTCTTTCAACCACTATGGTGAGAAGCACCCTGTTATATATAAAGAGTTCTGTATAAATGAATTGTATGCCCTAAGACTTACTTTTATTGTGAGTGAAGCCTTTTAAAAAAATGCAAAACCAAACTTGTTAAACTAGGTGTGGCCAACCTTTTTACCAGTTGTACTAATTTTAGTTGCCACTGGCCAATATGCTATAAGTGTTTGTTTTTTGTGCCACATTCTGGTATGTATGCCGTGTGTTTTCTACATTAACCCTTTCGAGACAGGTCATGGGTGAATAGCCATGTCAT
>NW_013684014.1:0-1849 GCF_000517525.1 Limulus polyphemus | reverse complement strand
GTGTGATGATAGATCTGTGTGTATTACTTTGTGCTGTGTGATGATAGATATGTGTGTATTACTTTGTGTTGTGTGATGATAGGTCTGTGTATATTACTTTGTACTGTGTGATGATAGATCTGTGTGTATTACTTTGTGCTGTGTGATGAGAGGTCTGTGTATATTACTTTGTACTGTGCGATGATAGATCTGTGTGTATTACTTTGTGCTGTGTGATGATAGGTCTGTGTGTATTACTTTGTACTGTATGATGATAGATCTGTGTGTATTACTTTGTACTGTATGATGATAGACAGACCTATCATCACACAGCACAAAGTAATACACACAGATGTGTATTACTTTGTGCTGTGTGATGATAGGTCTGTGTGTATTACTTTGTGCTGTGTGATGATAGGTCTGTGTGTATTACTTTGTGCTGTGTGATGATAGGTCTGTGTGTATTACTTTGTGCTGTGTGATGATAGGTCTGTGTGTATTACTTTGCTTTCATATATCAACGAGAAGATAAAACACCCCCTCTGCTGGAATTGATTGTTATTTGAACTTTCAGAGAGACTGGGATTATTGGATACGTTGTATGTTTGCCAAGATGCAGGGGTGGCAGGTAGTGTCGCAAATTTATTAGACCCGTCTATTATAAGTAGAATGGTAGTTCTACTATACTATTTATATATCAGACGGGGGGTGTAGGTATAAACTACGTCAATCTTGTTTAAGTTAATAAACATTATAATTATGTTCGTTAACATCAAATTATTTAATTATTTTAACCTACAAATTATCAATATTACCCTTTGTTCTCCTGTAGAAGAATAGTCAAGTTTTCGAAAGCGCTCGAGTTTTGGGTCTTATTTTAAGTTTATTACATTTTGTATGTGATCCAGTGTGCTAACTCTTTTATATTACTCAATATTACTATTAATATTACAAGATTAATATTACTCGTTTATTCTTCTTGAATTAATTTTGCTCATAATTCGTAAGAACTTGGCGAATCAGTAAGCTAGTCTTTTAATTCCCGCCAATTTCTTATAAAAATATATAAATTCGTTTATTTTTCAATATTGATACCTATTATTGAGCTTCAGAAACAGTTGCGACAGAATACAGCTTAGTTGTCTGTTATCAGATTGTCCATCTTTGTAGAGATACCTTTATACGTGAATGTGATGTTCCAAAAGAATACTGCGCGTACACCCTCATTAAAATATGTCTCCACACCCTCGCTAAAATATGTCTCCACACCCTCATTAAAATATGTCTCCACACCCTCGCTAAAATATGTCTCCACACCCTCGCTAAAATATGTCTCCACACCCTCGCTAAAATATGTCTCCACACCCTCGCTAAAATATGTCTCCACATCCTCACTAAAATATGTCTCCACACCCTCCCTAAAGTGTCTCCACACCCTCCCTAAAGTGTCTCCACACCCTCGCTAAAATATGTCTCCACACCCTCGCTAAAATATGTCTCCACACCCTACTAAAATATGTCTCCACACCCTCATTAAAATATGTCTCCACACCCTCATTAAAATGTCTCCACACCCTCATTAAAATATGTCTCCATACCCTCATTAAAATATGTCTCCACACCCTCGCTAAAATATGTCTCCACACCCTCGCTAAAATATGTCTCCACACCCTCGCTAAAATATGTCTCCACACCCTCACTAAAATATGTCTCCACACCCTCGCTAATATGTCTCCACACCCTTACTACAATATGTCTCCACACCGTCGATAAAATATGTCTCCACACCGTCGATAAAATATGTCTCCACATCCTCATTAAAGTGTCTCCATACCCTCATTAAAATATGTCTCCACACCCTCGCTAAAAT
>NW_013684013.1:1690-2767 GCF_000517525.1 Limulus polyphemus | reverse complement strand
TTTAGCTTTATTTGGTACAACAACTCCACGAACACTTAGGTGTAACTCTAGTTTCGGAATTTCTAACCACCATATTCATCTTTAGCCTCACTTGGTACAACTACTCCATGAACACTTAGGTGTATCTATAGTTATAGAATTTATAGCCACCATACTCATCTTTAGGCTTACTTGGTACAACTACAACATGAAAACTTAGGTGTCACTCTAGTTACCGAATTTCTAACCACCATACTCATCTTTAGCCTTACTTGGTACAACTACTCCATGAACACTTAGGTGTAACTATAGTTATAGAATTTATAGCCACGATACTCATCTTTAGCCTTACTTGGTACAACTACTCCATGAACACCTAGGTGTAACTCTAGTTACTGAATGTGTAACCCCATACTCATATTTAGCGTTATTTGGTACAACAACTCCACCGTAGTTGTACCAAGTGTTACACCTAGGTGTTGATGGAGTAGTTCTAACAAGTAAGGGCAAAGATGAGTATGGTGGTTATAAATTCGGTAACTAGAGTTACACCTAGGTGTTCATGGAGATAGTTACAAAATTTATAGCCACCATACTCATCTTTAGCCTTACTTGGTACAACTACACCATGAAAACTTAGGTGTCACTCTAGTTACCGAATTTGTAACCACCAAATTCATCTTTTGCCTTACTTGGTACAACTACTCCATGAACACTTAGGTGTAACTCTAGTTACCAAATTTATAACCACCATACTCATCTTCAGCCTTACTTAGTACAACTACTCCACGAACACCTAGGTGTAACTCTACTTGCTGAATTTATAACCAACATACTCTTCTTTAGTCTCACTTGGTACAACTATTCCAAGAACACCTATGTGTAACTTTAGTTACTGAATTTATAGCCAACATACTCGTCTTTAGCCTTATTTCGTACAACTGCTTCATGTACACCTAGATGTAACTCTAGTTACTGAATTTATAGCCAACATACTCGTCTTTAGCCTTATTTGGTACAACTGCTTCATGTACACCTAGATGTAACTCTAGTTCCTGAATTTATAACCAACATACTCGTCTTTAGCCTTATTTGGTA
>NW_013684013.1:0-772 GCF_000517525.1 Limulus polyphemus | reverse complement strand
AACTATAGTTACAAAATTTATAGCCACCATACTCATCTTTAGCCTTACTTGGTACAACTACACCATGAAAACTTAGGTGTCACCTCTAGTTACCGAATTTGTAACCACCAAATTCATATTTAGCCTTACTTGGTACAACTACTCCATGAAAACTTAGGTGTAACTCTAGTTACCGAATTTATAACCACCATACTCATCTTCAGCCTTACTTAGTACAACTACTCCACGAACACCTAGGTGTAACTCTACTTACTGAATTTATAACCAACATACTCTTCATTAGTCTCACTTGGTACAACTACTCCATTAACACCTATGTGTAACTCTAGTTACTGAATTTATAGCCAACATACTCGTCTTTAGCCTTATTTGGTACAACTGCTCCATGTACACCTAGATGTAACTCTAGTTACTGAATTTATAGCCAATATACTCGTCTTTAGCCTTATTTGGTACAACTGCTCCATGTACACCTAGGTGTAACTCTAGTTACTGAATTTATAACCAACCTTCTCGTCTTTAGCCTTACTTGGTACAACTACGCCATGAACACTTATGTGTCACTCCACTTACCGAATTTGTAACCACCAAATTCATCTTTAGCCTTCCTTGGTACAACTACTCCATGAAAACTTAGGTGTAACTCTAGTTACCGAATTTATAACCACCATACTCATCTTTAGCCTTACTTGGTACAACTACTCCATGAACACCTAGGTGTAACTCTAGTTACCGAATTTATAACCTCCCTACTCAGCTTTAGCCTTACTTG
>NW_013684012.1:0-1850 GCF_000517525.1 Limulus polyphemus | reverse complement strand
AAACTACACTAACTAAACGTAATACAGTACATCCAAACTACACTAACTAGACGTAATACAGTACATAGAAACTACACTAACTAAACGTAATACAGTACATCCAAACTACACTAACTAGACGTAATACAGTACATCCAAACTACACCAACTAAATGTTTTCAACGTGTCATGACCTTATAGCCCTCAGAAAGGGTGTTTTCATGTGATGACCTCATGACATATATGACCGAACAGGATGAGAACATACTTCCGTTCCCGGGTCACTATCAGATCGGATAGCTTCTATTGTAAAAGCACAAAAATATATTATTTTGCATAGTTCAATTCCAGTAACAAATACAACGCTTTTCAAAACATATTTTACTATATATATATAAGTAGAGTGAAATAAATAGAAGCACAAATCATGTTATGTTTTGTCGGAAAGACCGAATATCATAACTTCTGATTTTAGATTGTTTTTCATGTAACATTTAATCTGTACAAGAAGTACCTACAAACCTAACCACTTTTGATCCATTTTACGTCACACACTAATACTAAAAATGTTAAGTCGGTCGCGTGCTCTCGTAACTTGACTCATATTCCAGAGACACTGGCTGACCAGGTCAAGAAGTGTGGACGAGTTGATTTAAACATATTTACTGTGTTCACGATGTTAAACAAAACAATTAATTTAAAGACTAAAATAAGAAACCCTATAACCCAGCTCCTTTCGAAAAAAATAGATCTTTTTCACGTAAAGAACAAGATAGGAAATTTATATCTGTTGTACACATTTTGTGTTTATTCACATTGTATGCAGGACCTTTGAGTAAGTCTTCATCGAACGTCGGATTTGAAGTTTCTTTTTGCACAGGCTGCACATTCGTTTATAGTTCACTTTAGATATGGTTAATATCTGCGTTTGTATAATATCACTAATATTTGGACAAGTTTGCGATAATCTCATTTTAACGTCTAGAAAACTGGTATGGTTTGTATCTGAATTAAGTGGATAAAGTGCTACGTTAGAATGTATCTGTTACTACTGGTCAACAATATTTTGTGTTCTAATCTAATAACAACAGTAATACATACTACTGGTCAACAATATTTTGTGTTCTAATCTAATAACAACAGTAATACATACTACTGGTCAACAATATTTTGTGTTCTAATCTAATAACAACAGTAACACATTACTGAAAACCATTTCTCATTTAAAGCACACGTATTTATTTGTATTATTTTATGCCGGATCTTTGACTCAAAGCATCCAAACGTATACCGTATTTTTAGCTTTTTAGAACCTCTCTTGTAGTGCAGATTTTAGACTTCGATCCGCCTTCGAAGCTCTGCAGAAAGTTGGTTACATTCTTTCTAACCATCAAAGTGTCTCTTACGAGTAACTCGAAGACTGTTGTCTACACCATTTACAAGAAATCAGTGGTGCCTGCAAGAAGGAGGCTGTATGGTCCTCCTAATGGCCATCGAGCTCACTTTCTAAATAATCAATACCAGAAGGGAAATGAAAGAAATAGGGTGATGTCGAGCTAATATTTGTTAGGGACCATGCCTCCAGACCCTTCTACATTTTTGCTCTCCAAATCAGACGTATAAATCAACATTCTCTGTCGACAGATTATACCAACAGATATATAAAAGATGGTTGAACGTTAATTCAGCATTGATTTTTTTATAGTTTACACCGTGAAATGTATGACAGCTGGTTGAACGTTAAGTAAACATTGGTTGTTTACAGTTTACACCATGAAATGTATAAAAGCTGGATGAACGTTAAGTAAAAAATGGTTGTTGACAGTTTACACCATGAAATGTATAATAGCTGGTTGAACGTTAAGTAAACA
>NW_013684011.1:0-1850 GCF_000517525.1 Limulus polyphemus | reverse complement strand
CTGCACCAGCTCTGCCTGTATGTTTATCATTACACAGATTATGTTCAACTGCACCAGCTCTGTATGTTTATCAACACAAATTATGTTCAACTGCACCAGCTCTGCCTGTATGTTTATCATTACACAGATTACGTTCAATTGCACCAACTCTGCCTGTATGTTTATCATTAAACTGGTGAGGTTTACTGTAATGTTTTTATAAACTGATGGACTAGAACACATACCTTTTCTATATACTGATTAGGTTTACTGTAATGTTTTTATAAACTGATGGACTAGAACAGATACCTTTTCTGTATACTGATTAGGTTTACTGTAATGTTTTTATAAACTGATGGACTAGAACAGATACCTTTTCTGTAATTTTATAAAAATATTACAGTAAGCCTAATCAGTATATAGAAAAGGTATGTGTTCTAGTCCATAATTTTATAAAAACATTACAGTAAACCTAATCAGTATACAGAAAAGGTATGTGTTCTAGTCCATAATTTTATAAAAATATTACAGTAAACCTAATCAGTATACAGAAAAGGTATCTGTTCTAGTCCATCAGTTTATAAAAATATTACAGTAAACCTAATCAGTATACAGAAAAGGTATGTGTTCTAGTCCATCAGTTTATAAAAACATTACAGTAAACCTAATCAGTATATGGACTAGAACACATACCTTTTCTATATACTGATTAGGCTTACTGTAATATTTTTATAAACTGATGGACTAGAACACATACCTTTTCTATATACTGATTAGGTTTACTGTAATGTTTTTATAAACTGATGGACTAGAACACATACCTTTTCTATATACTGATTAGGTATAGTGTAAACTTTAATAAATGTGGGTTTTAGTAAAATATGCTTATCTCTGTATTTGTCACTACACTGATTAGGCTTAGTGTAAACTTAACAGTTTGAACAACAATTTCATTAATTTAGGGTTTCAAACACATGATTCTCTTGACGTTCTACAGTGAAATTTACATCATCATGTCAACTGTCAGAAATTCAAGGAACAGATTTACATGTTCAAGCTTATTAAAATTGACAAAAGCATCGTCCACATAACTTTGGTGATATATAGCAAAGCGTAAAGATAAAAAGTCCACACATCAAATAATATTTATGAACTAAATGGTTAAAGCCAAATTAATGATGTACGGTCATTAATGGAACTGCCTTAAAAATTGTGATAATATCCATCAAGTTGTTTCTTCATGTAAATGTCAATAAACTAGTTTTAGGGTTAGTAACATATGCCTTTCTCTGTACCTGTCATTATACCGGTTAGCATTAACTTTAATAAACTGGAAGTTTAGTAACACATACCTGTCTCTGTACCTGTCATTATACCGGTTAGCATTAACTTTAATAAACTGGAAGTTTAGTAACACATACCTGTCTCTGTACCTGTCATTATACCGGTTAGTGTTAACTTTAATAAACTGGAAGTTTAGTAACACATGCCTGTCTCTGTACCTGTCATTATACTGTTTAGTGTTAACTTTAATAAACTGGAAGTTTAGTAACACATGCCTGTCTCTGTACCTGTCATTATACTGGTTAGCATTAACTTAAATAAACTGGTGATATAAAAATCTTTTGTATTTTTGAATTTACCATACAGAAATGGATTTTAAGACATTCTGTATATACTATTTTAATAGATTAAAGCCTCATTAGAGAAAACGGTTCTATACCTTTCACAGGTATGAGAATACTCCTGGTATAAACTGTCTCCTTCTGGTCCACCCTGTAGTAATCTGGCAAGCTTTCTCTCGTACACAGCTCTTGTTGATCCTATAAATCAATTCAAAACTTACGGCAAGTACATAGTCACCCCAAACT
>NW_013684010.1:0-1850 GCF_000517525.1 Limulus polyphemus | reverse complement strand
TTTATTTCTCTTTTTAGTAAACTGCGGTTTCTATAGTTAACATGTTACATGTTCTATAGTTACATAGTTAACTTGTTCACACGTTATCAGCTAAACTGGCAGCGATGTGACAGAGCTACGTATTTAACTTATTCACACGTTATGAGCTAAAATGAGAGTGATGTTACATAACTACGTGGTATTAACATCCGTATAAAATGCGAGATATTGAAACCGGCATGGAAACAAATTCTGGAGAATTACAGTGAATAAGATCATTAACGAATGATTTTCGCTCAATGTTGAAGTGATATTATTGTGGAACCAGTGCCTCTATGAGATTAGCCAACTTTTTATTGTTGCACCGAACGACCATTGTGTACAGGACTTTGTATCATAGTCTTGTACTAGATGAAAAGGGCTTTTGCCAAAAATATTGTCTAGAATGAATAAATTATAATTAGGAACGTAATTCATTTATGTTTTTTTGTTATGTAATTTACTTCTCAAGCGATTTTTCTTTTTAACTATTTTCACCTAACAATAATTGCGTGTTAGCTAGTTCAAGTATTGTCAAACAATACACCATTTTGTGTAGATAAATTAAAAAGAATGTGGAAAAAAATCTGAACTATATCATAAAAGTCACAAAACTACAATTCTATTTGTAAACACCTCTGAAATAAATTTTAGACATATTATTTTCTGTCAGCTTGTGGCGTTTAATCCGTAACTTTTAAAATACATTGTCTGTCTGATAATTTTTGAATACTAAAAGCCACTATTTATCTGAAGCAAGTAAGAAATTTTTTTCTCTAGTTCTGTGTTGCTAAGAGACTAATTAATTGTTAATGCTATCAATATTATAAGAACGTGTTATGAGCAAAATATTAGCTTAGAATAATTTCTTTTATTTTTAAAGTGATGATGAAGATCTTTTTAGGAACATTGATTTCTATATCATTATATGTTATCATAACATCAAAGCCCGTAGAAATAAGAATTGCTCCTGAAAGCATCGAACTGGGCGGCCGGCAGGTAGTTCAATGTGTCCCTGACAAGTACAGATTTGAAGATTCCATCTACGATATTTTCAGCTACACTTGGACAGGTCCATATGGTGTAATAGAAACTGCTGGTGATAGAATCCGAGTAAACGAAGACACTGGTGACTTAAAGATCTATGAATTTCGGATTTCTGATATCGGTGTCTACAAGTGCTCTATTAAATACTGGACAAGAAAGTGTAGCGTAAACGTAGAAAAACTAGTTGTCGCTACTCATTTCTTGGAAGGTAAATACTTATAAGAATCAACTTTAGGAACACGTAATATGCGATCATCAATCATATATGAAACTTACAATACTTTGCATAAATGGTAGTAAAACTGGATATAATTCTAAATTTATTTTTAAGTTAAAATCCATGAAATCACTTAGCTCTAGACAGATAAAACAGGGTTAGCGCGGAAACACTGGCGCTGAGGACTTATAACGGTGGAAATCGGGTTTCTATACCTGTGGCCTATATTTTGCCCAATATTGCTTAACATCAAACCAAACCTGTCTGCAGATACAAATGTATAAAATAATAATAATTTAATATTCTTTCATCGTGAGTTATTGCAAGATATATTATATATATGTGTGTGTAGATATTTAATCAATAGCATTACAAAATTGATAAAATTAGGCATTCCGTGGAGTCACAAAATGAGATAACCCTATGTTAGAAATTATGAAGAAGGTCATTTTTGTTGTTGTTTTCTTTACAAGTCTTTTGTTAAAACAACACGACTGGATCTAGTATTCTGCGACATTGTTTAGCTACTTTTTACATCTAACTTATGAAAACACACATTATAGTCATT
>NW_013684009.1:0-1851 GCF_000517525.1 Limulus polyphemus | reverse complement strand
ATATCATCATAAGTTCCAGGGGGGGAGTGTAATGTGAGGGATGTAATAAAATATATCATCATCAGTAAGAGTCGACAATAAACGGCAGATTCTTTTCTAATTAAGGTTTTCACATGTAGATGGTTTTGTAATGATCATATCTGAGCTACTGATCTTCATACAACACATCAAGATCATATCTGAGCTACTGATCTTCATACAACACATCAAGATCATATCTAAACTACTGATCTTCACACAACACATCACGATCATATTTAAACTACTGATTTTCATACAACACATCACGATCATATCTCAACTACTGATCTTCACACAACACATCACGATCATATCTGAACTACTGATCTTCACACAACACATCAAGATCATATCTGAACTACTGATCTTCACACAACACATCAACGATCATATCTGAACTACTTCCGAAATTTTCATCATGTTTCAGCTGTTTTTGATGTTTTTACCACTTCGGGTTTCGGATATGATCTTGATGTGTTGTGTGAAGATCAGTAGTTTAGATATGATCTTGATGTGTTGTGTGAAGATCAGTAGTTTAGATGTGATCTTGATGTGTTGTGTGAAGATCAGTAGTTCAGATATGATCTTGATGTGTTGTGTGAAGATCAGTAGTTCAGATATGATCTTGATGTGTTGTGCGAAGATCAGTAGTTCAGATATGATCTTGATGTGTTGTGTGAAGATCAGTAGTTCAGACGTGATCTTGATGTGTTGTGTGAAGATCAGTAGTTCAGATATGATCTTGATGTGTTGTGCGAAGATCAGTAGTTCAGATATGATCGTGATGTGTTGTATGAAAATCAGTAGTTTAAATATGATCTTGATGTGCTGTATGATGATCAGAAATGGCCATCAACAAGAACAGTACGAATGTTTGATTAACATTACAAACCCAAGGTTTATGTAGAACATTAACTTTTATGATATTTTCTTGTCTATGTTTATGTATTTCGGAAGACGGATATAGATGCCGACAAGAAAAAAAACATCTTAATAAAACTAAACAAACCATCAATTAAGCATGACAACGTGACGTACAACGGTTTTATGAAGAAAATCGGAAATTATTTTACAGAATCTGGAAGAAATACGTCATCGTTGGAAGGTTCTATAAAATACATCAAACTTATCTACACTTGCATATAAATATTTGTAAATATTTTAATTAGGTTTCAGTTTGCATGTTTACAAAACTTTACTCATAACTGAGAATAGAAAAAAAAATGTTTCTAATACAAAGAAAAATAATTATTTTAAACTATAATTCTGAATATTCTCATGATCTAAAGCGGAAATACAACTGAATATATATATAAATAGAAAGAGAATATCTGAAAACACAGTGCCACCATTATATGAAAGCTATCTGCACGTTACCGCCCTCTATCTGCAGATATTTCGTTACCCAAACCACTTGCTCATGCGCGTAAAGGACTTGGCGCCATGATTGCCATTGAGGCATACCGTACTTCTATAGTTTTTTATTGAAAGTGATTGTTTTTGTATTTGACTAAAGCGTCTTAAAAACCTTTTTCTAATGAATAAAACTGCTTTGAGAAGTTACAGATATTACTCGTTAGGTTTCAGTTTCTTTTTTCTGTTAGTGTTTACAATTGCTCTAAAGAGTTGTACACGTTTGTAATTAGGTTTCAGTTTTTATTAATGTTTACAAATGCTTTAAAGAGGCTGTACACATTTTTAATTAGGTTTCAGTTTTTATTAGTGTTTACAATTGCTCTAAAGAGTTGTACACGTTTGTAATTAGGTTTCAGTTTTTATTAATGTTTACAATTGCTTTAAAGAAGCTGTACACATTTGTAATTAGGTTTC
>NW_013684008.1:0-1851 GCF_000517525.1 Limulus polyphemus | reverse complement strand
AAGGAACAAACTGGTAACAACAAGTACTGTTACTCAACCACCCATCCCCACAACGAACAAACTGGTAACAAGTACTGTTACAACCCATCCCCACAAGAACAAACTGGTGACAAGTACCATTACTCACCACCCATCCCCACAAGAAACAAACTGGTAACAACAAGTACCATTACTCACCACCAACCTTACTATGGAAGATTTGTAATATGTTTGTAGTCAATCGTCTATGTAATTAGTAATAACTTTCTGAGTTAAGTGAATATTTTCTTGAAGGTTAATTTCTATATACTACATGTCACAAGTAGGACATAACATTATATGAACAAGTTAAACCAAATCAAAACTTGTGGCATGAATTTACTTTTAAAAATCTCTCAAGCCTGAAAGATGTTCAGAATCTTATGTTTCCAAATAAACAAGTTAATATGAATGAAAAACTATTTAAATCTCATTCTCCCTACATTACCATACATGAATCTTATGAAGAAGTCTAGTAAGCATTTCATTCAAAATCACTCACTGTATAGGCTTAATAAAATCCTCTTTACTTTTCAGCAAAGACAAGGGTACCGAGTCCCACTTGAAGTGTAGGCCCCAATTAAACCCTCCACGTACTAATGGTGATGCAGAATACTCAAAAGTGTCAGCGTTAATAATGTCGATGATTGGACAGACAACTGTTGTACGATTGTTGTGAATACGCTCAAGAAGAGGTTCCAACCAATCCTTGTTGACTTCACAATGACTGTCGAGGAAAACAACTACCTAAGAAAAAAATATTAGTACAGTTATAGAAAGAAACAGTAGTTTGAAGTATAAAAAGTATCTAAATACTGACAGAAACAAAATTGATCACTTGAAATATAGCAACGTTTGTACGAATCCAACTTTTAAGGTAGACATTTTTGTTGGTTTAGTGTACATAAACAATATTGGAGCTGGTGAATGTCATATTTACTAAAAAATATCAAACTTGTTGAATAAAAATTCAGTAAATTAATAACCTTTGCCATATATATATATATATTGCATGAACATATTAAACACTGCACCAAAGGACTTGTGACATTACAAATAAATTAAAGAGGTAGAAAACATATTTTGGAAAGATTTATTTAAACAGGTTCGAATAACTTTTCTTTAGAAATATCAATTCTACGTAATGTGCAGTTTTTCAAAAATTTCTTTTTTCTCACATTTGCTCAAACTTTCAACTTTAACAACTTAAATGTAACAGAAAACATGTCACTAACAACTTAAATGTAACAGAAAACATGTCACTAACAACTTAAATGTAACAGAAAACATGTCACTAACAAGTTAAATGTAACAGAAAACATGTCACTAACAAGTTAAATGTAACAGAAAACATGTCACTAACAAGTTAAATGTAACAGAAAACATGTCACTAACAAGTTAAATGTAACAGAAAACATGTCACTAACAAGTTAAATGTAACAGAAAACATGTCACTAACAAGTTAAATGTAACAGAAAACATGTCACTAACAAGTTAAATGTAACAGAAAACATGTCACTAACAAGTTAAATGTAACAGAAAACATGTCACTAACAAGTTAAATGTAACAGAAAACATGCCACTAACAAGTTAAATGTAACAGAAAACATGCCACTAACAAGTTAAATGTAACAGAAAACATGTCACTAACAAGTTAAATGTAACAGAAAACATGCCACTAACAAGTTAAATGTAACAGAAAACATGTCACTAACAACTTAAATGTAACAGAAAACATGTCACTAACTTTCAACACTAACAACTTAAATGTAACAGAAAACATGTCACTAAATGAAGTTATCCAGCTGAAACAAAAGGGAGTACAACACAAAC
>NW_013684007.1:0-1851 GCF_000517525.1 Limulus polyphemus | reverse complement strand
TGTGTGGACTGACTTCACTAGGCTAAGACTAGAAGTAGAAATATATACTGAGACTGACTAGGACAACAAACACTTGACACTATTCAACAGTGTGTGGACTGACTTTACTAGGCTAAGATCAGAAGTAGAAATATATACTGAGACTGACTAGGACAACAAACACTTGACACTATTCAACAGTGTGTGGACTGACTTTACTAGGCTAAGTCTAGAAGTAAAAATACACTGAGACAATAGCATACATGTAATATATATAAAGAAAGTGTCGATCTTCCTAGTCCCACCAGTTGTATAAGTTGTTACAGAAGGATCATCCTATATATTTTTATGGGAACGTCTGGATAACAATCCAAAGAGGTCAACTTTCAAGTTGCTATTGCCAAACGTTCTAAAGAGAATACACACAGATAACCTACGATTGTAGTAACTTATCAAGTGCAATATTACTAAGGTGCCGATGAAAAGCGGTCAGAAGGGACCTTATGAAGACAATCAAGAGTCTAGAAACACAAACAAATTTTAAATAACACAGCAATAAATTTATAGAAAGGTAGACTTAATATTTAAGAATATCACGTACAATTTGTTGATAAACGACTGTTACACTTTAATCTCATAAGTTTATAATCAACGTAAAGGTTAAATTCGATTGGTTTAAAAGCGGCCATAGTCCCTCGGATCATGAATTATTGGTGTATTTTTGCTTTTTCCCAAATTGTAAGCTAGGAAAAAACACACACACAAAAGAAAACATACGAAACCAGTTGTCTTAAAGTATTAAATATACAGACAACTACTAGCTGACAAACAATAACATCGAATATAAGTAGAATATAAGAGGTTATTATAGCACGAATATTCTAGAGTATCTGACGCGTGCGATAATTTTACTCGAGTTTCCATCCTTGCTTATAAAGTGGTTTCTTTTCACAATCTTCCAACATTCACACACGCTCTATATATGTATTCCTATTATTGAGTCTGCCAGTACTTTAAGGTCCATCATTTCATCTCAACATTCATTATTATACTTTCGCTAAAAAAGAACAAACATTGTATTTGTTTTGTCAGTGCGTTTCCCAACGCCTGCGCCAGCTCGGAGGTAACAGTCCCAGTAGGAAACGCCCGCTGGCGGGCAGGCCATACGGACACCGGTAATATCAGTCCTTGTGCAAATATTGAGTAACTTTACTTGGTTTGTTGTGTGTAGAGAAAACTGTAAAGAAAAACAAAAATGAAGAATGTTGATGAATTTCGTGTTCTCTTTTGTTTATCCTAAAACTATATCTTTGTAGGGTAAATCCTCAGGAGACCTAGTTAGTAACATTACATAGAATGAAGCTACGCAGGAGAAAGTTAATTCTCATTTAGCGCGTGCAAATTTCGAACGATTTTCCGCTATTATTTACCGTGGATATTACAGAAGTAAAATCTGAAGCTCGAGGAAATGAACCATTAACTAATAATCAAGATAATGTAGTATTGTATAAATACATGACTATATTATTACGGCTATACAGAGGAGCCATATATTGGAATTTTCTCTTACATTTTGCCATAACGTACACCATTACTTCAATTATTTAGCGACAAAATTCGCCTTATAATCCGTCTGTTTAAGAGAACTGAGGTCGGTGTATGTTGTTAAAAAAGAAATATTAAAAAAAAACCATCATTTGCGCCTGCAATTAATATTTTTTAGCATCACCAATGAGTAATGCCGTGAAAACACAGTAAATACGCACGGTACACTTTGGACGTTTCTTTTTGTGTGTTTATTGTGACGATATTTCCGATTCATTCGGTTCAAACACATCTTAAAATGACACCTTTAAGCCTTAGCTATCTTAG
>NW_013684006.1:1602-2596 GCF_000517525.1 Limulus polyphemus | reverse complement strand
ACTAGCATGTTGGATCGGAAAAATAGACCAGTATAATTATAATATTGAATATAGAGAAGGAAAATCCCATGGTAATGCTGATGGACTGAGTCGAAGACCCTGCGAAAATGACTACAGACATCGCTGCAAAAGAGAGTTGGAACTAACCAGGTGTCATCAAGCTGAAGTCAAGCCGACTGAAAGAGTTGATGATGGTGAAGTGGAACCAAATATAGATATCGAGGCAGAACAGGAGAAAGACCAAGATTTGAAGCCAATGATTGATTTCCTAAAAGCAAGTGTTTTGCGCCCTGCTTGGGAGAAGGTGTCTAGCTTAAGCCTTGTGACAAAGAACTATTGGGCACAATGGGACCAGTTGAGGCTTGAAGATGGTATTCTTCTCCGGAGATGGGAAACTGCAGATGAGAAAGTGACGACCTGGCAAACGGTTATACCAAGAAAGTTACGGGAAGTTGTGCTGCGTCAATCCCATGATACTGTAAGAGGAGGACATCTCGGAGTTAAGAAAACATTGAGTCACCTACGACAGAGATTTTACTGGATAAGTATGAGACAAGATGTGGAAGAATGGTGCAGAACATGCAGTACATGTTGTGCTAAAAGGGGACCCAAGCATAAGGGACGTGCTCCAATGAAGTTATATCAAGTTGGTGCACCAATGGAAAGAGTAGCCGTCGACATTGCTGGTCCTCTGCCCCAAACTCGTGCTGGAAACAAGTACATTTGTGTGGTGATGGATTATTTCACCAAGTGGCCAGAGGCATATGCAATACCAAATCAGGAAGCTACAACTGTAGCTTCGGCTATTAGTGACTTCTTCAGATTTGGTATTCCATATGAACTGCATTCAGATCAAGGCCGTAACTTTGAATCAGCTGCAAGAATGCTGCAAGTTGTTTGGCATCCGAAAGACTAGGACAACGCCACTTCACCCACAGTCTGATGGGATGGTAGAAAAGTACAACTGGGCATTGGGACAGGAATTGGCAAAGTT
>NW_013684006.1:0-857 GCF_000517525.1 Limulus polyphemus | reverse complement strand
AACCTTTAGTCAAGCCATCTGAGAGAGTTGATGATGGTGAAGTAGAACCAAATATAGATATCAAAGCAGAACAGGAGAAAGACTAAGATTTGAAGCCAGTGATTGATTTTCTAAAAGCAAGTGTTGTGTGCCCTGCTTGGGAGAAGGTGCCTAGTCTGAGCCCTGTGACAAAGAACTATTGGGCACAATGGAACCAGTTGAGGCTTGAAGATGGTATTCTTCTCCGGAGATGGGAAACTGCAGATGGGAAAGTGACGATCTGGCAAACGGTTATACCAAGGAAGTTACGGGAAGTTGTGTTACGTCAATCCCATGATACTGTAACAGGAGGACATCTCGGAGTTAAGAAAACATTGAGTCACCTACGACAGAGATTTTTCTGGATAGGTATGAGACAAGATGTGGAAGAATGGTGCAGAACATGCAGTACATGTTGTGCTAAAAGGGGACCCAAGCATAAGGGACGTGCGCCAATGAAGTTATATAAAGTTGGTGCACCAATGGAAAGAGTAGCCGTCGACATTGCCGGTCCTCTGCCCCAAACTCGTGCTGGAAACAAGTACATTAGTGTGGTGATGGATTATTTCACCAAGTGGCCAGAGGCATATGCAATACCAAATCAGGAAGCTACAACTGTAGCTTCGGCTATTAGTGACTTCTTCTTCAGATTTGGTATGCCATATGAACTGCATTCAGATCAAGGCCCTAAGTTTGAATCAGCTGAGTTCCAAGAATGCTGCAAGTTGTTTGGCATCCGAAAGACCAGGACAACGTCAATTCACGAACAGTCTGATGGGATGGTAGAAAAGCACATTTGGACACTGGGACAAGAATTGGCAAAGTTTTGTAATAGCCGC
>NW_013684005.1:0-1852 GCF_000517525.1 Limulus polyphemus | reverse complement strand
TGATACAATAGTGATATAAGTGTATTAAGCTAACTATAAAACAATCTGAGCTTCAGGTTTTACTTAATACCAATCAACACTTGGAGTGTATAATACAATACTGTATTCTAGTAAAATGATACAATAGTGATATAAGTGTATTAAGCTAACTGTAAAACAATCTGAGCTTCAGGTTTTACTTAATACCAATCAACACTTGGAGTGTATAATACAATAATGTATTCTAGTAAAATGATACAATAGTGATATAAGTGTATTAAGCTTACTGTAAAACAATCTGAGCTTCAGGGTTTCTTAATACCAACATGTGTACGTTTTACCTTTACTTAATAACAACACTCTTTTGATGTGTACGTTTTACCGTTATTTCTTAAGAATTCCTCAATTTCAAAATTCTGATTAAGAAGTTAGCACACAATATCACACACAAAAGTTGTAATGGTTTTCAAAAGAGACCCAAAACTTGAGTGTTTTTGAATAGTTCACCCGAAGAGGGGTAGTAAACTATTCGAAAGCGCTCGAGTTTTGGGTCTCGTTCGAAAATCAATTTCTAAATAACATACACGCGTACCAGACATAAAGAAAATTCGACGTAATGAGCTCATTGGAGAAATTGAATACGATACACCGAAGGACTAAAAGTTATAATGATTAGACTGCATTGAACCATCACTTAGGAATATGTCTTCGCTGCTAATAAGTGTTTAGACGTAATCCCAGTATATATATCTCACGAACCTGTTATACAGTATAGATCGGTAAGTCAGTAAGGGAATTTATGAAACATGTAAAAGCCCGCTAGACTTGTGAAACATGGCAGTAGTAAGTTGTTGATGGTCTTCTCTACAGGTAAGTTAGTTACACGAATAACACCTTGTTGCTGATCTTCTCTACAGGTAAGTTAATTACTCGAATAACACCCTGTTGGGGTCTTCTCTACAGGTAAGTTAAGTTACACGAATAACACCTTGTTGAGGGTCTTCTCTACAGGTAAATTAATTACACGAATAACACCTTGTTGATGATCTTCTCTACAGGTAAGTTAGTTACACGAGTAACACCTTGTTGAGGGTCTTCTCTACAGCTAAATTAGTTATATGACTAACACCTCGTTGAGGGTCTTTTTTACAGGTATGTTAGTTACACGAATAACACCTTGTTGAAGGTCTTCACTACAGGTAAGTTAGTTACACGACCAACACCTTGTTGATGGTCTTCTCTACAGGTAAGTCAGTTACACGAATAACACCTTGTTGAAGGTCTTCTCTACAGGTAAGTCAGTTACACGACCAACACCTTGTTGATGGTCTTCTCTACAGGTAAGTTAGTTACACGAATAACACCTAGTTGGGGTTTTCTCTACAGGTAAGTTAGTTACACGACCAACACCTTGTTGATGGTCTTCTCTACAGGTAAGTTAGTTATACGACCAACACCTAGTTGGGGTTTTCTCTACAGGTAAGTCAGTTACACGACCAACACCTTGTTGATGGTCTTCTCTACATATAAGTCAGTTACACTAAAAAGGAATAATCAATAATTATTTAAAAACACAAATTGTTTAGTTGTCTAGATATAGTTTAGTTATATATATATTTCGAAGTTGAAATTCTCAATCGTGATGGAATAAACACAAAAAAACGCGCCGTAACATAATAATATCCTTCTACAGCTAGACAGCGTCATTCATTGTATCATAGCTTTGTGAATGGAATTGAGAAAATCATAGATAAAGATATATAATATTTATATTTCACATACTTATTCAAAAAAAACGTAAAAAGCTGCAGAATCAAACCCTCCAACTAAATATTTATAACAAAAAATCTTCCCCATTATCATCGAACTCAGA
>NW_013684004.1:0-1852 GCF_000517525.1 Limulus polyphemus | reverse complement strand
CTTGTTTTCAAGGGGTTTATTCAGTTAAATCATTTCTTGTAGATTGATTGTGCATTCATAGATATATTTAAAATAAGTCTCCCAAATTCGCTGTTTTATTATTTTGAACATTAATTATGATTTCCTAAGTTAACTATTCTCACAAGAGGTTCGCTCTGAGAACAAGGAAACACTAGTATTTTAAAAAATATATGCTCAAAATCTCTCGGAATTTATGGAATTGAATTTCCAATAATCTTAACATTAATAAAGAAATCAAATCATCGAAGTTTAACTACATTTGCAGGTACTTATTTTGATAAATATACAAATTTAAAACAAATTACACGAAAATAATCGTAAGCGTTTTAGAATAAAATTTTAAAAAAATCTTAGTTAAGGTCCAATGTAATTATATAATGAAAATAACATTGTCTCTATATTATCGATTCTTGCCATCTATTCTAGCCCTTAAATAATAAATAATTAATTATATATTCTTCCTTTCTAGTAGGTTTAAACCTTGTATTACATTTCATAAGTTTCATTTTTAAGATATATGGATCCTTTCTCTTTTGGTATTTTTTGTTAAACTCTCGTCCAGTCTTTACGCCGTTGCCATGTGACTACCTCGCCCTCAATTTGTGCGTCTGTCCTAAAATCGCACGTTGCTATGTGACTACCTCGCCCTCAATTTATGCGTCTGTCCTAAAATTGCACTTTTATAATTACTTTTAACCTGTAATGTAAGTGACGTAATTATTCTTATTCGAATCAATGAATTTCAATTTTCTTTCGAACTCATTATATTTTCGTTGCATGATTTTAAGTTTTGGTTCTTTGCCAGATTAATAAAAAGTGTTTAATTTTATCAGAGTTTTTCATAATAATCACTTAAACTGTGAAAACTTAATTTTTATAAGTTCTTTTTTTTTCTGCATACGTGTGTCCATAACTAATTTTTTAATATATCTTTTGGAGCAAATATGAAATTTAGGTTTAAGGTGAAATTACTAACCTAAAATACATACAGATATCCTGGAATATATTTCGCTTGAATTTTCTTTCATTCTCACAATGATTATTCATACATTTCCGTTGTGTAAATACGTCATTGTATTTTAATAATTTCTAAAAGGGGTGAAGACATGAAAGTTATTTTTTGTTTTGTCATTTATTCATCGAGAATTCACAGTTCAGTCACAATTTCGTCGTCACAGTAGAAGAAACTGTTGTAATATCGGTGTTCGAATCCCGTATAAAATCAATGTTAATAACTTGAAGCATTTTCTTTCAAATACCTTTATTTATTTTTAATTAAATGATAATGTATATATTCAAAATTATCACTTTCTTCAATAAATGTGTTTCTACAACATAGGCCACTATGAATAAATTAAATATAAATATTATGAACTATTTTTGAGAACAATTAACATTTCTTATGTAATATGTTTAAAATATTAATAATATTTTATAATGATAATTGTTATTTCAAAAATGAAAAGATTTAAAAGACTCAAATAACCATAAGATCACAACTAAGTCATAGACTAAATCGTACGACTGTCTTGTACAGAATGACCTCCTTACACAGCCAGTGTCTTAGTGGTATGTCTGATGGCTTATAACGCTAAACACCGTAGTGAGCACAGCACAAATAGCCCATTGTGTAGCTTTGTGCTTAACAACAACCAAACAAATTATTTTAAAATCTAATGAATCCTATCGTAGTTTTTAGTAAATTTTTTAGTAAATACTCAGTAAGACAGCATGACTGTTTGGTCTACAGACACAAGACTCAGTACCACAGCATGACTGTTTGGTCTACAGACACAAGACTCAGTACCACAGCATGACTGTTTGGTCTACA
>NW_013684003.1:0-1852 GCF_000517525.1 Limulus polyphemus | reverse complement strand
CAATAATGTCAAATTAATAAAAAATTAAGAACAATGACATCAAGTCTGTTTTAAGTGAAAAAATACAGTAACAATGATATATATATCAAGTATACTTTAAGTCAAAAATCTTGTAGCAATATAATAAAGTACTGCCAAATGCAAATAAAATTAAAATGACGTTTACTTTCCTGAATGAAAATAAATATAGTTATTGTGTCTTCTTTGTGTATTCCTGAATATAGAGAAGAAATTGTATCAAAACGAAGGTAAGCAAATTTTCACAAAAATGTTTCTCTAACTTAACCAATAAACAAAATAATGTATTATTAAAATAGAGTATTTTGTATCAAGTGCAACTTCTGCAGACACTAGTCCAACGATTAGACTCTAGTAAATAAAGTTAGTTTTAACAGATAAACTATTTTACTAGAAAGTAATATTAGTCTGACAAACAAACTGTTTCAATGACAAGTAAAATTAGTCCTAACAAACAAACTATTTCAGAAGCAAGTAAAGTTAGCTCTAACAAACAGTCTGTTTCAATGACAAGTAAAATTAGTCCTAACAAACAAACTATTTCAGAAGCAAGTAAAGTTAGCTCTAACAAACAGACTGTTATTCAATTTCTTTGCAGGCACATTGTGCTACCATATTAAAAGTAAAAAACAAAAACAACGTGTTTTTTTTGGTACATTTAAAGCTAAAATCTTTATTAAAAATCTCAGCCGATTGATGATGATAATAACTGAGTTACTGAGTTACCGAAGCTAGTCAGCTGAAATTTTTGATAAGGAATTTATCTTTCCTTATGCCAAAAGACTTCGTTTGTATGTTCACTTTTAAAACAGATTTTTCAATAGCAAGTAAAATTAGTCCAACTAACAGACCATTTCAAGAGCAAGTAAAATTAGTCCAACAAACACACTATTTTAATAGCAAGTGAGATGGTGACAAGTTATTTTTTTTATAAAGCTCTTGCTAAACAGCTCACGAGTGATAAAACACAAAAGGTTACCTTAAGTTCAACAGCTTACATAGTGATTATAGACTAGTGTACTCCTTAAAATAGGTTTTGGTTTTAAAGAAATCATGAATTACGTTGGACATAAAAGCGTGACTTTTATTTTGGGCAGATATGCAGCTCATTCTCACGAGAGGTTATGTATTTACAGATTTAGGATTCTTCACTCCAAGGTTTGTTGTGTGGTTTTTTGTTCTGTGCCACGGATTAAGTATATCGGATGTCAACGTTTTCTTTGTATTCTCTAAGTTTTGTGGAATTAATTCTATTCTTATAGCTGTCATCAACAATTCTCGGAGTAGCCCTAGGGAAGTTATATGTTATTCATCATGCTTATCTTTACTTATTCCCCACCTCATCAAGTCAACTTTCACCTCAGAGTTACAACTATAGGTTAACCGTAGAGGTCACCAGGTCTTCCCATATCGTTTATTCATAAGCCTTAGTCTTGCGCTACCGTTAGGTTTATGACGTCAGGTAATATGATGTCAACAATGTAGGAAACCGGATTTAACTTCAACGATTGGATCGTAACTTTGGTAGATGTTTTTGTTATGTCAGTTTAATTCAGTTTTTTATTGTGCTTTGGTTCACTATGTATTTGCTATTGTCCTTATTATCATATAAGTTCTAAATAGTTCAGACCCATTCGCAATTTCTCCGTAAGTCGTATCTACCAAACGTCTGATACTAACGTCATCAACCTAATAATATATTTCTCAGTTGTATTTAACAAAGTGAAACTAACGTCTTCCACCCAGTAATCTACTTCTAAGTCGTATCTACCAAACGTCTGATACTAACGTCATCAACCTAATGATATATTTCTCAGTTGTATTTAACAAAGTG
>NW_013684002.1:0-1852 GCF_000517525.1 Limulus polyphemus | reverse complement strand
ATGTATAGCCTATCATGTTTAACAAGCAGTGGGTACATGTAAAATTCCTTGGTAGGTATTTTGGCTTGAAAACTTTCAGGTTCAGAAGGGGCCTGAAAGGTAACCAGGGGTGGTCAGAAATTGTAATTTTCTATTTGTCTGGCTTGCAAAAACTTTGGTTGAACAACTACCAAGGCTGCAAAGATATTAAGTTTTAAGATATTTGAGTGCTTTGATGAAGTAATGTGGAATTTAACGTTCTTGAAGCATGAGAGTCTGATTCATAAGCATATTTGGGGAATAAGGTAAACAAGGAGAGTTGACATCTCATAATAAATGTCGGATAAACCGAGACATTGGGGAACTGGAGACAGAAAACAGGAATTTCGTTGAAAGAAAGAGAGGTTGATACTGAAACTGAAGAACACTGCTCGCTGTATATGAAAGCTGGAATATAAAATGTGGCTGTTGATGTTGATGAAGCAGGCTGCAAGTGTGAAGATTGAAGGAATGAAGACTGTACCAAGGATATCCAGTTCAAAGTTATATAAATAAGAGTAATAATTAGGGTGTGAAGCGATTGATTAATTAATTGTTGATAGGGAACGAATACATCTAAAACTAGCAAAGCCAGTAATGTTTAAATGGGCTTCGATTTTTTAAAATTGATGGCAAAAAATTAAATAGTTTTGTTTGGCTGAATTAATACATAAAAATGTAATTTAAATTTTGAATATAGAATAGGAAATTGAGCAGTCCTTCTTAGGGTAGGGATCTTAAGATCCAATGCAAATAATTTTGCTGTGGGGGGAGGGGGAATGGGAGTACCCCAAGAAGACCCACTTTCACTGATTATTCTACCTGATCAGTGCCTGAATTGTTAAGGGGTTAAATGGAGATTACAAAGCTTTTTCCTACTTTTATTTATTTTCCTAAAAAGGGCTATAGCTTGGCTTGGGATTTGGATGGATTGAGCGCTACATGCCACTTGTTGCATCAATCTGATACTGCATTGAGTGATATTTTGACCTTAAATGTTGCATATTGAGATGCAAGTGTATGGTTTAAGGAAGGGAACGGGATATCATTGACAAAGAGGTTGTATAATTTTGGGCGTAACACTGACCCTTAGGGGACATCGACTTCGAACGTGAAGAGCCTGGAGGTAGAATTGTTGATCTTAACTTTAGCTGTTGTATCAGTAAGAAAGCTGGGTATTTAGCATACGATAGGGATGGGTATGTGACTGTCAGTTAGTCTATAGTGAAGTTTGTGGTGCCATATGGAATCAAAGGCTTTTGAATGTCTTGAAATATAGCTATGGGTGTATGCTTTCTGTTGAAACTGCAGTAAATGGTTTTGATAATTCTAACAAGGTGGTCAGTGGTTTGTCTACATTTTCTCCCTGAATTCTGTATGTTGTTAATAATGTTGTTGGTTTCTAGGCAAGTGTTTAAATGGTTTGTGATTGATTAATTAATCAACTTATCAAGGGTGTTTAGCGAGCTAATGAGTCTGTAGTTATTATTTTTCTTGGAGATTACCTTAATAATAGCTGATTTCCAAATAGCTGAGTAATATCTTGATAGTAACAATAAATTATACATTGTTACTAAGTGGGTTATGATTTCGTTGGATAGGTTTTCAGGATTCAGTTGTTAATTCCATCCTCTCCTGCAGCTTTGCATTTTATCTTCCTGATTTTGATTTCGAGCAGGTATACAGATCATTAGAACCAGAAATTTCTAAAGTATAAACCAGAAAGTTTGGTGAAAAAAAAATGTTGATTATTAAAAATTTGTTGATTTACGGTGTTGAAATGTTTTGTGTCAAACGAGGTGAGATTTGTGGTTATAAAGGTACTTTCAAAATA
>NW_013684001.1:0-1853 GCF_000517525.1 Limulus polyphemus | reverse complement strand
AAACAATCGAAAAAGTAAGATACACTTCTCATTCAGAGCCATCAAAATCTACCATCACTTCATCGACTTCGGAAAACACGTTTAGTTTGTTTGCTTGGCCCCAAAAGAAGGAAGCTACTTTTTGAAAACCATCAAATCCAAGTTCAGCCAAAACTACTGAAAATTTCCAAAGACATGTCCAAAAGGGAAAATGGTTCAAAACAAAATTGTCTCTCATACAATGAAACTTCAAAAGCACTTTACTGCACAGTCTGCCTTGCGTACTCCAAACCGAATGAGACTGGGAAATTCATTACTGGAATGACAAATTAGCACCATGTTCATCAACGAATTGAAGAACACAAATGCAGCAGCACGCATCGTAAATATGCTGAAACACATTTTAAAAAACTAAATGGATATAGGATATAGGGCAGTCACTGTTTCCTAGATAGAAAAAACTTAGAAATGAAAAAATTATAATAAACAGACAAATTATGGAACGAGTTGTTAAAATAGTGAAGTTATTGGAAAGCGTGGCTTAAGTTTCAGAGGTCCTACACCAGATTCTGAAGCTGCTTATACGTTAGACAATCTTTTGATTGATCACAGAAACTTTCTGGAGTTTCTGATACTTTTGAGCCAATACGACGTTGGTTTGAAAAGTCATCTCGATAGGATTATAATGAAAAGCAAACAAGCACATTACAGAGGTAGCAAAGAACGGGGCAGCAGATTCACACTTATATCAAATATAATTGTTAACCATGTTATCCACGCAATTTCTGCATTGATAAAGGCTGTGATAGCAGATGCAGTTCGTGAAGCTTGCATGTTTTCTGTTCAGATAGACACCACATAAAACATTTCAGTCCAGGACCAGTGCATAATTATAATTCGTTTTGTAGGTGTTCTTAATTAAGTAGTGTTTGATATTCGGATACACTGACATCCGACAGATAGTTATAAGAGTTCACAATACAGAAGGTTATGGAAATATTATTGAACGCGAACAGCAAAGCAAAAACAAGTGAATAAATGAGCAAATCTTTATTCACAAAAAATGTTTGTGTTAGCTTCCAACTGGCCAACCAGTCAGGCTAAAAGGTTCTAGTGGGGTATCCCACAATCCTTATATTACTTATGTTAATGGTTAGTCTAAATAAAATATTCAGTGGAGAAACCCCACAACTCATACCAACTTGTACAAGTATCTGTCTCACTCTTTTTTTATAAATGGTTTTGACAAAGTCTTCATGATGAACAAACAAAGGTGAAATGGATAGCAACTGCTTAGTTTAACATGACACTTGTGGAAAAGGTGTTGGAGGACTAATCTACAAAAGTAGCACAGATGGAAAAGGATGACATTTCAAAGGACTTCCATCCTGAAGAGGAAAGACAGAAGTATTCAAAACGTTACCCTTTTCCATCTGTGTTACTTTATAGATTAGTAATCCAAGACCTTCACCAAATTAGGCAGTTGCTGCCTGCTTCACCTTTGTTCACCTGTCTCACTCCTTGAGATAGGATTGCCTCATCCTAAGGTGTTAATAGAGGCACATGGTAAAAGTGGTATAAGATCCTATGGAATAGCCTTTGCTGAGTGCAACCTTTACCAAAGCAAGAGGGTTAGCACCTGCTTTCAATTTTTCTATAAGAGATTTCCAAGGATATCATTATCTATGAGTAGAACATATACATTTAAGTTTGAAAAATTATTTGAACTTACCTTACTACAGATATATATATATATATATATGTTAAACTAATTGAGGAAGGGTGAAATTAATTATTATTTCAACATGTATATTTTCTATTTCTGTATGATTTTCCTGTTTACATCTGTCTTTGTGAAGAGAAGCTGTGCATTC
>NW_013684000.1:0-1853 GCF_000517525.1 Limulus polyphemus | reverse complement strand
GGGTAACGACACTCTCTAACGACGTAGTACTAGTTAGAATGAAGTGAAGATAGGAGAGTCTCCTCCGGGTAACGACACTCTCTAACGACGTAGTACTAGTTAGAATGAAGTGAAGATAGGAGAGTCTCCTCCGGGTAACGACACTCTCTAACGACGTGGTACTAACTAGAATCAAATGAAGTTATGTAAGAATTGACACATAGCTTTACATCCGGGTTACAACGATCTCTACTGACGTAATACCAGCCATACTGAACTGAATGTGTGTAAGAATTGAAATGTTTCTTTACATACGGGTTATGATACTAGCCAGAATTTGCATAAAACTGATTGGTAGAAGACAACGTTCTGTATGTCTGAGCGACAACATATATTTACAGTGTTATGCACGGAAAATTAAGTTAAAGATGTTTGACTGTCAGTTGTCTCTTCGGTTAGTGTGAATGTTAATTATCATTCATATGTGACTGTCAGTTGTCTCTTCGGTTAAAGTGAATGGTAAGTTATCCATTCATATGTGACTGTCAGTTGTCTCTTCGGTTAGTGTGAATGTCTACAATTTGGAAGTCTCTAACAATGTTGAACATGACTACAACATGAAAATACAACTTGGAGAGAAGAAGTCAAACAGAGTGTTTTTTACTTAAATAGAATGTTTATTGAAGAAGGTAACATCATTGTTTAAAAGACGAGGTCACCTACAGAGCAATCAGGAGTAGTAGAGGGCCAATATAAGCCAAATTAAACAACTGGTGTTTATTTAGTTAGTTTAACATTTTTAAACGAACGCTGACGTCAGTCGGCAAAGTGAGCATAATCTGAAGTTTTTATTGGCCACAAACAATTCAGTTAATGGATAACTTAACGTTCACTCTTACCGAAGACAACTGACAGTCACATATGAATCGAGAACTTAACCTTCACTCTAACCGAAGAGGCAACTGACAGTCACATATGAATGGATAACTTAACATTCACACTAACCGAAGAGGCAACTGACAGTCACATATGAATCGATAATTGAGTGGTAGTTGAGTATAGAGGGCCGTGTGTCTGTCTGTCTGTGTTCCCGCGCGCGTATTCTCGAAAACTAATAGACCGATGTACACGAAAACGTTACACAAGATGAGGAGTCAATATGGGACAATTCTCCCTACATTTGGTTCGAAGTTTCTAACAGTGTTAAAGATCGCTACAATTTGGAAGTCTCTAACAATGTTGAACATGACTACAATTTGGAAGTCTCTAACAATGTTGAACATGACTACAATTTGGGAGTCTCTAACAATGTTGAACATGAATTTATTAATAAAAAAATACATACATATTCATTCATACGAAAACACACAATTGCACTCAGATGCACCACACATGCTACACTTTCCAATGACGTAATACTAGCTAGAATAATATGAAAATATCAATAAGTCAGGAATAGTGTAATATACACTTACATACTGAGGCCTAGTTTTTAATTTTGCGCTTTCTGAAAACCAGGCCGTGAACGTGAAGTGTTGCCTTAAATTACAATGCACTGTTTTAACTCACATTCAGCCGAAAAAACCTTCAACTAACACTCGTACACGTGTTATTTGAACAAGTAAACACAGCGTCGCGTGTGATCACTAAATAGTTAAGACCTTTCAAAAAATAAAAGCTTTCTTCATAACAAATAGCTCTTACAGAGAGTGAACGCAGCAGACGAAAACAGGGATTCCATTACCAATAAAATGAACAAATATTTTTGCTTCCCTACCGACGCCAGCATGAAGTGTGATACATTGTGAGGTGTTTGTTAGTTATAGCGTGTGTGTGCGCGCGTTATGCAAAGCAGTAAAAAAGAAATAAAGTAA
>NW_013683999.1:0-1853 GCF_000517525.1 Limulus polyphemus | reverse complement strand
ATTACTGTACATTGTTTCCCTAACATTACTGTACATTGTTTCCCTAACATTACTGTACATTGTTTCCCTAACATTACTCTACATTGTTTCCCTAACATTACTGTACATTGTTTCTTCAACATTACTGTACATTGTTTCTTCAACATCACTGTACATTGTTTCCCTAACATCACTGTACATTGTTTCTTCAACATCACTACATTGTTTCTTGTTTTTTAAAGTGTTCACAACAATGTCCCTACGGTAGAAGGTCTTCGGTGTAAGACGTTTTTTAGGTAAATAAAATCAGTTGATAAGAATGAAGAATACTTTCTTACATAATTATATATCGAACATAAATACCTTTAACAACTGCTTCGTTAAGTTCTGGGAACCCGCCAGTACGCCACCTATACACTGAACTACTGTGTCCACTCGACTAGGGGAAAAAAGACTATTAAACATGTGGGTTTGGCCCTAAAAATATAGTGAATTAACACTTGGTATGACTCTAGTGGAGAAAAGTGTAATGATCTCTTGGACTGGTTTGAAAAATAAAAAATAACCGAAATTATTAAACACTTAGGTGGGCTGGAAAAATTAAAACTCAGTCGAAACTATCAAACACTTAGGTGGGCTGGAAAAATTAAAAATCAACCATAATTACTAAACACTTAGGTGGGCCACAAAAATTAAAAATCAACCATAATTACTAAACACTTAGGTGGGCCACAAAAATTAAAAATCAACCATAATTACTAAACACTTAGATGGGCCACAAAAATTAAAAATCAACCATAATTACCAAACACTTAGGTGGGCCACAAAAATTAAAAATCAACCATAATTACTAAACACTTAGGTGGGCCACAAAAATTAAAAATCAACCATAATTACTAAACACCACAAAAATCAAAGGAAAGGGGATTAAACGCTTGGATTATCTGTGAAACAAAAGTAAATAATTTAAATATTTCAATTGCTTGTAAAACCCAATGTACTCACTTGGATAGCTTTAAAAATTAAAACATTTGTGCCACAAATCTGTCGAATATACTTTGTACGGTTAGCAGTCAGTGCTTTATAAGAGTGACAGTCAATACCGTTATTTGGTTCAAAGCTGGTCAAAGCCATGTGACAGCAGGTGCTACAGAACGGATACCTTCCCTCTGGTCACTATTACAAAAGTAGTGACAGCTAAACCTGAACCCTAGGGGTATCTTACCTGTCCATTTAGCACATGTAACCTGAACCCTAGGGGAGTATTACCTGCTCATTTAGCACATGTGACCTGAACCCTAGGGTATCTTACCTGTCCATTTAGCACATGTGACCTGAACCCTAAGGGTATCTTACCTGTCCATTTAGCACATGTAACCTGAACCCTAAGAGTTTATTACTTGACCACTTAGCACATATGACCTGAACCCTAGGGGTATCTTACCTGTCCACTTAGCACATGCGACCTGAACCCTAGGGGTATCTTACCTGTCCATTTAGCACATCTGACATGAACCCGTAAAGATACAGATTTCTTCTAGTACCAACATCAGTAAAGATACAGATTTCTTCTAGTACCAACATTACTAAAGATACAGATTTCTTCTTGTACCAACACCACTAAAGATACAGATTTCTTCTAGTACCAACATCACTAAAGATACAGATTTCTTCTAGTACCAACATCAGTAAAGATAGAGATTTCTTCAAGTACCAACACCACTAAAGATACAGATTTCTTCTAGTATCAACATCAGTAAAGATACAGACTTCTTCTAGTACCAACATCAGTAAAGATACAGATTTCTTCTAGTACCAACATCAGTAAAGATACAGATTTCTTCAAGTACCAACACCACTAAAGATACAGATTT
>NW_013683998.1:0-1853 GCF_000517525.1 Limulus polyphemus | reverse complement strand
AGTAATAAACACAGGATAAAAACTGTTTTAGAGTGTTGAATCAACCAGTCATGTAAGTGAAGAAATGTGAAGCGTGGGACTACGACACGTTATTATATATATCGCTTATGAGCTATAAGGGTCACGACCTTTAAAGCTACTGCTTACACTTCAAGATATTTTAATGTTATATAAACGTAAATGTTCCTCAGTTATTTGAATAAATAAAAAATATGTACTGCCAATTATTTAAATCCCAACACCCACTGATATTTTTGAAACATCATAATTTTACTTCATTTAAATAAAAGGATTACCAACTTTCACTTGCATGTATTATAATTGAGATTTTGTATCCATTGTTAAGTTTAGAAACGCAACGTTAGTCGTTAAAGCTACAATCTGTAAGTTTGATCATTGTTTCGTTAGTTATACTGCGAGATGTCAAATGAATTATTCTTTGATTGACAAATAACTGCCTGATTTACTGGAAAACAAAGTTGATGATTTGTTAAAGTATTCTACACATAATTACACAACACTTCCAAATGCAATCCAAAATGGTTACTGAAATTCTACTTCTTCATGATATTAGACATCTTAAAAAAATACAATTTTTTACACCAATGTTAGATCTATTCGAGATATGAAATGTAAAAATGTGGTACTTCACACCGGAAATTCACACTTCTGTGTTATAATGATATATATTTGTGTGTTAACTTCTAATTTTCGTAGCCCCAAGTTTGCGTATCTGTTTTCTTTACTGTAGTCTTGGTGTCCTGACTCTAGGTTTTCTATTTTAACACCAATCAAGACCTGTCAGTAAAGCCAACCGAAATGTTTTCGTGTCTAAATGTTTAAGTTTTGTTCTACTTCAATCAAGCTTTAATTTTTCACTTACCTATTTCAATTTACTATTCTCTTCTACTTTAGTATGTAAATATGTTTATGTTGTATAGAATATAGATTTATACATTTTCTGTTGTACATCTGATTAGATCCATTCGAATTTTCAAATTTTCTTAAATTATATCAATAAGTTGGTGTTGATCATATTCTAATGAATACAACTAACTTAATTTAAAAATTTATTTTATAATATACGACGCACTCTTTCTCTAGCTCAAATACGCCGCATATGTACATTGGTTGTGTGTTTCCGTAAGCTGAGAACTTCAAAAGACCCAAACACCACTAGGTAGTAAACGGGTTTAGTGAATGGTATAATTATTTATATTGTCAGGGTGTTTGCTGATTTGTTTTGTCGATCGAAATTGCCTCTGTGTATTGTGGAAATGGTTTACTGTTTGGCATTTGATTGTAATAACAGAATTGGCACATCATCAGGTTTAAGTTGACAACAAAGAAAATTTTGTATTTATAACACGAAGAGAGCAAACTTTCTGCTATCAAATCCAATGAAACTTATTTGACTATACTCTACACATTTTGACCATTATCCCATAAAAAAAAGGCAGAAAGGTCGCTAGAATTCAAGCAAATTCTGACGTTATACCATTGATATTTCCTGGGTTGGATGAATGGCTGGTTGTCAGACTGTGCAAAACGGAAAACTAGCGAAATCGCCATGTCCAAAGAGGCTTTCAAAAAACGATGCTTTGCTGAGGTAAAAAAACTGACATTTCATTTATCTGTTGTTGCGCTAGGCCAAGAAATATAATTTCAAAATATTTATTAATACAAAATTTTGAACTGTTTATTAAGTAATTTTATAATTCTTGTACATGTTTACAGCCTTCCTGTGCTCAAAAAATGCTTAGTCAATATTTTAAGTATGGGATCTGTTTCGGTCTCAACGGACACGTAATACAAGACTTTCGTTGTTTCAGATCCTATGATTGGTTGAAAGG
>NW_013683997.1:0-1853 GCF_000517525.1 Limulus polyphemus | reverse complement strand
ACAATGTTTAAAAATATAATTAGAATAACAACAACAATGTTTAAAAATATAACTAGCATAACCACAACAGTGTTTAAAAATATGACTAAATTAACAAGAACAATGTTTAACAATATCACTAGAATAACAACAACAGTGTTTAAAAATATGACTAAATTAACAAGAACAATGTTTAACAATATAACTAGAATAACAAAAACAATGTTGAAAAATATAACTGAAATAACAACAATGGTTAAAAATATAATTAGAATAACAAGAACAATGTTTAAAAATATGACTAAATTAACAAGAACAATGTTTAACAATATAACTAGAATAACAACAACGTTAAACTATAAAGATTTGAGTACGTTATATTACAACGATTTTGGAACTTCATCAGCTAATATCACGTGATGCTGAACGCTCTTTAACTAGCATAATTTCATAAAATTTAGTAAATTTATGCTTACAAGTTGGCAATGAATAATGAATATTAACCGTAAACCCGTATGATTCTTTTGATCCCTTGAGATGGAAACTGCTAATCTAGCTTGCTTGGCCTAACCAATATTTATGGATCTGCACGTCCTTTCACCACATGGATTTGCAGCTCTAAAACAGCCGTCTTTAATCCTAATGATGAAAAACTAAAAACGGTCCACTTTTACTCTTAGGCAAAGCTGTAACAATCATTTCTGACCGATAGCCCACATGGCCTTTGTGCGTAGGCGTGCAAAACAATTTTAGTCAAAAATGAGTAGTTTTTGTTGAATAACTTTGCACATGTGGCTTATAATTAGACTAAATTTGGGACCTAACTGCAGGTTATAAAGATTAAAGATCCATCAGTGTACCAAATTTAAAAAAAGTATAATTTTATATCAATTAAAGTTTCTGTACTTTCGGTTCGAAAAAGAAAGAAGATCAATGAAAATTGGATATTTTTATATCTCGTGTATTTCTTAATGGATTACATGTAAATTTAGTATGTGAAGTAAGTGTCCAGTATAGTACATCCACTGAAAATATGTGATAGTTTGGATTACCACAGTCCGAAAGTGGAAAATTGCTAAGCTATAACTCCTGTCAATAACACACAGTGTGTCCTGCAGGTTGTTTTCGCCGCACGACATACTACCGTGTATTTTGAAATACACACATAAATATACGTATGAGTGTAAACATACGCAATCATATCATGAGTAATACCACTGCAGTAGCGATAAATGTATATGCATATCATTTTGGGAAGTATCAATAGCGTTAGGGAATCAATATCCATATGGAAAATCAAACAAACGTCTAAAGCATGATTTGCGACAATACTTTTTATATGAAACTAGCAATTTTCACAATTGCATTCGTAGAATACATTAGTTTGATAATAATTGTATGTTATGAAAAGTCAGATACATCTACGGTTGAATTATCAGAGATACGATATATCATAATGTATGACGATATACAGACTTTAACGAGCGAAAAATTGACTGTATGATTCAAATAACAATAAGAACAAAAATATCCTTTTTCGTTAAAATGTAGGCTATATAACCTTGAATCCACGTGAATGGAAAAGTACGATTCGTCTTCAATCAACACAAGTGACTTCCGTCTACATAAATGTGACAACACATTTCGTGCATGAATTATATGATCCAACGATAAAACTTTCTTTTCAACGTAATGCTCGATGATAAATTCAGTAGATATAAGCTAAAAATATTTACTTTTAACCACAAATAAATGTCCTTTAGAGATTAAAACAGTATATAATAATTACGTTTGATGACATAACATAAATTTTTCATTATTAGTTAGGTGTTTCAGGAAATACGACAATGTGATTTCTTTCCTAACTTACTTTA
>NW_013683996.1:0-1853 GCF_000517525.1 Limulus polyphemus | reverse complement strand
CATAACAGTTATAGAAATTTAGATTGTGCAAGTGTTTACACATATAGTTGCAAAAACGTAGATTTTGCGAGTGTTTACATAAAAAGTTGCAGAAACATATAGTGTGTGAATGTTTACATAGTAGTTTCTGATGTATAAAGTGTGAGAGTATTTACAGAGGATGTACATATGTCTACAGTCTGAATATATAAACTTAATAATCGACAAATATCAGGTACAAAGACTTATATAGACACAGGAGAGGAATATTTTAATAATCCATGGACTTATACAGACACAGAATATAAATACTTTTATAATTAGAAATATGTCTACAATAAGAGGATAGAAGAAAAATATTTTGTCACAGAATAGAAGGAACTGTAAAGTCACAGAATAGAAGGAACTGTAAAGCCACAGTGTAGAAGGAGCTGTAAAGTCACAGTGTAGAAGGAACTGTAAAGTCACAGTGTAGAAGGAACTGTAAAGTCACAGTGTAGAAGGAACTGTAGAGTCACAGTGTAGAAGGAACTGTAAAGTCACGGTGTAGAAGGAACTGTAAAGTCACAGTGTAGAAGGAACTGTAAAGTCACAGTGTAGAAGGAACTGTAAAGTCACAGTGTAGAAGGAGCTGTAAAGTCACAATGTACAAGGAGCTGTAAAGTCACAGTGTACAAGGAGATGTAAAGTCACCATGTGTAAAGACACAGCTAAGTCTCATGTACAGGTAATTGAAGTTCTGTTTCCATGTTATTACTAACTTAGGGTTGGTCAGACAGAGATGTCGAACTGCTGTTTTACGTTTAAATAATTTAGTTATTTAGAACCACCGCACAAAAAAAAATGAAATGGATAACTTTTACAAATTATATGACAGAGTTAAGACTACTTATACAATAACTAATAGCAGACTGCAATTTCCTTAGTAATCAAGGATTGGAAGATTTATTGAACGGTGAATTCTTCGAAGGCTCTACTGCTCTAACCTGCTGAAGGGGGAGGTAGGAGACACGATATCTCTCCAGGGCTTGGTCCTCGTGATCGGTTTGTGGGCGGCATGTTGTAATTGGAAGCGCCCATTCTTATGCAAATTTCAAAACAATTCCACGGGTATGAAGTGGCCGCGAATGTCGAATTCTGCTCGTTACACAGGGGCCGCTGCGTTGCCGTGGTCACGTAACGCGATGATCTACAGGTTTTCGGCGATCTTATTGGACGTATCTTACATTCACACCTCGGTGTACATTGTGTATTCGAGGTTGGTCATGTAGATATGCTCGTTTGTTAATGAAAGTTTCCTTTTTTTCAAGCTGAATATCATTTAAGTTAATGTAACGTGACTGGTTAAGTGATGTTTTTATGATGTATTATTAGTGTTCACCTGCTTGCCAATTAGAGGCCCGTGCAAGATATTTCAAAACGAGAGAACTTGAAGTGGTAAAACTTTTAATATCTGTACTGATTATACAAGGAATAGATGGAACTAACTGTCCAGCAACAGAAATAAACACTTGATCTCATCAAATTATTTACTCTAGGGAAGAGATGGAACTAACTGTCCAGAAACAGAAATAAACACTTGATCTCATCAAATCATTCACTCTAAGGAAGAGATGGAACTAACTGTCCAGCAACAGAAATAAACACTTGATCATATCAAATCATTTACAATAGGGAAGAGATGGAACTAACTGTCCAGCAACAGAAACAAACACTTGATCTCATCAAATCATTCACTACAGGGAAGAGATGGAACTAACTGTCCAGCAACAGAAATAAACACTTGAGCTCATCAAATCATTACTATAGGGAAGAGATGGAACTAACTGTCCAGCAACAGAAATAAACACTTGATCTCATCAAATCATTCACTC
>NW_013683995.1:0-1853 GCF_000517525.1 Limulus polyphemus | reverse complement strand
TGTAAAGTAGCGTCAGTATGATTCACCTGGTGGTGGGATATAAAAAACTATGTAAAGTAGCGTCAGTATGATTCACCTGGTGGTGGGATATAAAAACTGTCTAAGTAAATTAGCCGTCAGTATGATTTCCTTGGTGGTGGGATATAAAAGTGTCTTTGTAAAATAGCCGTCAGTATGATTCACCTAGTGGTGGGATATAAAAACTGTCTATGTAAAGTGGCGTCAGTAAGATTCATCTGGTGATGGGATATAAAAACTATGTAAAGTAGCCCTACCAATTCGGTTTACACTTTTAAATCTCCTCCTGAAGTGTATCAATCAGGTTTAGACTTGTAGGTCTACTCCTGAAGTGTATCAATCAGGTTTATACATGTAGGTCTCCTCCTGAAATGTAACGACTCTGTTTCCACATGCAGGCCTACTCCTGTATTAAATTATCCTGGTGTCCACTACTATATCATTATTTGATGTTTCCTTGTGTATACTAAAACATCATTCCGTTTAAAAGATTTAAACTATGACTGTACGACATGTATGGAGTACATTAAACGACATAAAGTCAGATTATTAAACATCTAATATAACCAAGAATACAAGAAAACTGAACAAACCAGATACAAATTGCTACATAAAAACTTCCCAAGTTACGAATGTAGAATATTTTTTTTTCAAGATTAAGTACCAAGGATCTATGCTCTGCCAAGCGGCTCTTTTATGGCAACCTTTAAAACGAAAGGTTTGAGTCATAAATTACAGGAAGCCCTTACTTACCAGTAATCTTTAAATCACTAAGAAGCGATCGTTTGCCAAAGAACTTTGTTGTTTGATATTTAAATCAAGTTGTTTTAGAGGCAGAGCAAACAGTGTTATATCTGAAGTTTTATGGACTTAATCTGCCTGGAGTGTAGGACGATACAATCCATAAAAACTTCAAATCCACTAATGCGAATCTATATTCCGAATTATTTTTATAGTAAATAGATTTTAATATCTAAGTGTACTTACTTTACCTGTTTACCATATTACTATTTTACCATCGCTCTGCTAGGGAAATCATACTGACGGCTAATTTACATAGACAGTTTTTATATCCCACCACCAGGTGAATCATACTGACTGTCAATCCTGTTTACTCATGCAGGTCTCCTCCTGAAGTGTATCAATCCTGTTTACACATGCAGGTCTCCTCCTGAAATGTATCAATCCTGTTTACACATACAAGTCTCCTCCTGAAATGTATCAATCCTGTTTACACATACAGGTCTCCTCCTGAAATGCACTTCAGGAGGAGACCTGTATGTGTAAACAGGATTGATACATTTCAGGAGGAGACCTGCATGTGTAAACAGGATTGATACATTTCAGGAGGAGACCTGTATGTGTAAACAGGATTGTTACACTTCAGGAGGAGGCCTGTATGTGTAAACAGGATTGTTACATTTCAGAAGGAGACCTGTATGTGTAAACCGGATTGATACACTTCAGGAGGAGACCTGCATGTGTAAACAGGATTGATACATTTCAGGAGGAGACCTGCATGTGTAAACCGGATTGATACACTTCAGGAGGAGACCTGTATGTGTAAACAGGATTGTTACACTTCAGGAGGAGACCTGTATGTGTAAACAGGATTGTTACACTTCAGGAGGAGACCTGCATGTGTAAACAGGATTGACACACTTCAGGAGGAGGCCTGTATGTGTAAACAGAATTGACACACTTCAGGAGGAGGCCTGTATGTGTAAACAGGATTGTTACACTTCAGGAGGAGACCTGTATGTGTAAACAGGATTGTTACACTTCAGGAGGAGACCTACAAGTCTAAACCTGATGGGTACATTTCAGGAGGAGAC
>NW_013683994.1:0-1853 GCF_000517525.1 Limulus polyphemus | reverse complement strand
ATTACCCATTCAAGCCGTCTCTAACCATTATCAATAATGCAAGATATTTCTCTAGTGAAACCATCTGACTATCCAACAAAATCTTAAACTCTGTTAAATTACTTTGCAAATCATATTTTATTAGACTTTCAAAATCTTTTCTCACCACTGATGTAAGATTAATTGGCCTATAATTGCTGGGTCAATTTTTATCACCTTCCTTGAAAAAAATGAGCATTAGCCAACTTCCAATCTTTTGGCAACTGCCCACTATTCAAGGACTTACAAAAATAGTAGCAAGTGGCTTACATATCCAATCCTTAATCTATTTCAAAACCCTTGAGTAAATAATATCTGGCCCAGGTCTTTATCGTTCTTTAAACTTTCACATTTTTTCTTAACAAGCTCAGAATTAATCTAATCATCTTGTACTGTTCAAAATGAGAAACATTGTTTAAATCTATAATAGTAAAAGCTAAAGAAAAAGTAGCATTTAATAATACAGCCACCACATAATCACCACATATTAGCCTTCCAGTGTCATCCTTCAAAGGCCCTACTCCCATCCTAACATTTTGCTTGCTCTTAATGTATTTGAAGAAATTCATATTATTTATTTTTACATTTTCAGCCACTTTCCCATTTAACTAACCCTCTTGATCTTCTATTGTCCTCTAGAAATCTCCCATCATTACAGTGAATTTAAATTTCTTATATTTATAATGCTTTTCTACTTGCAGTCACCCTTTTTTCTCTAAAAGTCTATATTGAATCTTTAAAAATTTATTTTTAATTTTTTTTTCCAAATTTGATCAGTATCTCAAACTCATTCAGTTGCCCAATTCACAGCACATAATTCTGGTCTCATCTTTTCAAAATTAGTCTTTTTTTTTAAATTTGGAACTAAAATCTCATTATTCCTTATCTCCATTAACAGCAAAACATCAAATCTATTTAAGGTATATCCACTTGCTCAAAGATGTTCCCCAACCTATACCATATCAACCATTTCTTTATTAGAAATTAACAATAAATCTAAAGTTCACATTTTCCTTACCTGAAATTCTATTTCCAACATATACCTCTTCACACAGTTAAGCTATTTCTTCTATGCTTCTGCCTTAGAGATTTGTATGCCACTAGCCTTTAGTGAACTCCTTTCTAATCTCACAATATTTTCTCATGAATTGTGCTACTGCATAATGATGCCATTATGCAGCAAAAGCCCTCTACCAAAAGGAGGGTGACACAGTTAAGCTAGAATCCCACATTAGAGTGGTGGAGGAGACATTGCAAAGATTTACCTAGATGGGCTCCCTTCAGAAAGCAACCAAAGGAAGCCCATGAAGTGTGACACCCTATAGCAGGGGCTCCTTATAGGCATACCTGTGGGTATACTCTTCACCCAAGAATAAGAAGCAAACAAGCAACATGTGTTGCAGGGATGGGCTGAATAAGCACATGGGTATCTGAATACTTGCACACAAGAGGTCAGAGAGCCAATATATGTAGCACGGTAGGGATGCATTCAGACTGTACCTTGCTGCTCATCTCAACTCTACCATAAGACTTTATTGCACACCTTGACTCAACTGAACAGACATGAGGCACAGAAAGAGGGCACAGTTTGTTAGTGTGTGCCTCAACTCAATTGAGCAGGTGATTGTCCACAGAAGGAGAGCACGTGTATAGAATGTGCTCACCTCAAGTTTATTGAACAGACATTAGCTGCAGGATGAGGGGATGATTGTTAGTACATGTTCATCTTGTGACAAATTTATTATTATATACAGATATATATATATTGTAAATTTGATGTCTGCTTAAATTAAATTTATATTTAGAAATGTACATAATTTATACTGTTGAATATG
>NW_013683993.1:0-1854 GCF_000517525.1 Limulus polyphemus | reverse complement strand
ACATGATAACTCAAAAATCAAAACAATGGTGTCAACCAATTTCACAGATATGTCATAGATTCAAACGGAGTATCCACTTATTCAAGTATTATTAACTGGTAGTAATTAAAAAGTCATAATTGTAGTGTAAACTATGTAATCATTACCCCTTGAAAATAGGTTTCTTACAGAAATGTGGTGTTCTTTTAAAATAGTTAAGTACAGGGTGAAACAGGAAGTACCAGCCAATACTAGATAAACAATAAATATTACAGTTCTCATTGTATTTATAAATATAACCTTCCTATTGAAACTCTGCATTAAAAATATGTAAAGAAAAAACTTTTCAAAACAGATTGTAAATATAGGGATGACTAATATCAATCCTTCAAAAACAAGATAGTAGCCCCGCTAAGAATATATATATATATATATAACTATTCAATAAAAATTGAGCTTCATTGATGCTATTTTTGTCTGTTAACATTCTACTACACTGTGTGTCTGTGTTATTATGTAGGGATGATGTAAATACTGGTTTGTATTGTTTTTGAAGGATTGGTATTAGCCATCCCTACATTTATTCCTTTTTAAAAACAAAATTTCTTTACTTGTACAATATTTAATGAGGTTAAGTTTATACGAAAGTTACTGAACAGATTTATTTCGATACAAATCTGTAGTGAAGATACAGGAATACTGTGAAGGTTGCCAATTTTGTCTCATGGTTGCAGGAGTTTTCACAGTAATGAGTACAAGAGAGTGGCTGGGTGGGCTCAAGCTCCTGGTTTAAAAATGTCGTTTTCTTTGTTATACAGACTGTCAACAACTACGTAAAGATAGTCCTGATTCCACACGTTGCTTGCTGCGAGTTATTTGAGGGAATAAAAAATTTTCACCTTCAAAATGGAAGTCACACAAGGACTTGTAGGTCTTTACAATGCAATAAATAATTGTGGTATGTTATTAAATATCAATAATTATGTATAGAACCAGTTGAATAGCTATAAAAGAGGGTCTTTTTGCTCCTTATACCTTTAACATTTCATCCAATGTGCAACAAAAGCAATCCATAGTCTCTTCCACACCCACCCACCCTCATAAAAAATAAACTCCTTACGATGCTTGAAAAATATCTTTTTTGTCAATGACCCCTGTTCTATTAGTTTCATGTGTACCTTACCTCTAGTACATCTCAGTTTCCTTGTGGATCAGAGGGAGGTATGTTTTTTAACTGCCTAGAATATACGCGCGCTACCGTCCAATATAGCAGACAATAGAAGAAAACAAGATCACGTGATGTCTTGACGTCACACTGGAACGATATATAATTTTGTTACCTTCTTAAGGTTTCTGCCTAGGACTTTTTATTTAATTGTTCAATAATTATATATTTTACTACCTGGCTACAATTTCGGTCTAGAAATTAATTTTTATTTTTCTCTAAATATAAACCAGATTCACATGTTTAAAGTAAATAAACACCTGATTAACGTGTTTTCGGTAAATAAATAAACACCCGATTAACGTGTTTACGGTAAATAAATAAACACCCGATTAACGTGTTTACAGTAAATAAATAAACACCAGATCAACGTGTTTACAGTAAATAAACACCCGATTAACGTGTTTACAGTAAATAAACACTCGATTAACGTGTTTACATTAAATACATAAACACCCGATTAATGTGTTTACAGTAAATATACACCCGATTAACCTGTTTACAGTAAGTACATAAACACCCGATTAACTTGTTTACAGTGAATAATAACCAGATTAACGTGTTTATACAGTAAATAAACACCCAATTAACGTGTTTACAGTAAATAAACACCAGATTAACCTATTTAAAGTAAATAAACAAACACCCGA
>NW_013683992.1:0-1855 GCF_000517525.1 Limulus polyphemus | reverse complement strand
AATCCGGTTAAACTTAATATTATAATTAAGATGGATAACATTCTGTGAATTTACAGTCAGGACAATCCAGTTAAACTTAATATTATAATTAAGATGGATAACATTCTGTGAAATTACAGTCAGGACAATCCGATTAAACTTGATATTATAATTAAGATGGATAACATTCTGTGAAATTACAGTCAGGACAATTCGTCAGAATTAATAATTAAATTGATTATTTTTCGAGTCTCTCAAAAAACATCACAGTAATAATTAGACTGAGTGTAATTTCAAAAATGTTTTATCAACTTTTAAATAATTAGTGATTATACCGATAACACGGTTCTATTCACTGAAGTATGACGTCAGAAAAACAACAAAATAATTTGAAATCTGGAGATGTTTGTGTAAAGGTTGAATTTTGTCAAGAAATATTTAAAATGTTAAGTGTTTGTAAAATCAAACATTATCTGCTTTACGAACTGTTTGACTACAATTAGAGTTAAAATATTAGTTAAAAACAAACTTGAGTTAAAATATTAGCTAAAAACAAAAACTTAACAGCAAATGTACAAGTTTTCTTCATTACCTTCATTACCAAGCCGTCTTCAACCATTGTTAGTCTCAAAGTGGGTTCCTTGTCACCGAATTAGTTAAAAACAAAGTTGAGTTAAAATATTAGCTAAAAACAAAAACTTAACAGCAAATGTACAAGTTTTCTTCATTACCTTCATTACCAAGCCGTCTTCAACCATTGTTAGTCTCAAAGTGGGTTCCTTGTCACCGAATTAGTTAAAAACAAAGTTGAGTTAAAAAATTAGTTAAAACAAAGTTGAGTTAAAATATTAGGTAAAAACAAAGTTGAGTTAAAATATTATTTAAAAATAAAGTTGAGTTAAAATATTAGTTAAAACAAAGTTGAGTTAAAATATTAGTTAAAAACAAAGTTGAGTTAAAATATTAGTTAAAAAGAAAGTTGAGTTAAAATATTAGTTAAAAACAAAGTTGAGTTAAAATATTAGTTAAAAACAAAGTTGAGTTAAAACATTAATTAAAAACAAAGTTGAGTTAAAATATTAGTTAAAAACAAAGTTGAGTTAAAACATTAATTAAAAACAAAGTTGAGTTGAAATATTAGGTAAAATCAAAGTTGAGTTAAAATATTAGTTAAAAAGAAAGTTGAGGTCTTTTAGAGGAATGCAGGTTATTATAATATTTTTAAAAGAAAACTATCTCTTGGAAAAGTTGATTTTGGATTATGATAAGTCGTAAAGCTACACTGGAACTTACCGAATGAGAAACAAATCACTGTTTGTGTTACATTTAGTGATTTGTTCAACTTAAACACGCTGACAATCGATTTTTTAGCTGTAAATCTTCTGTTGTAAGTTCAATCGCCATTACTAAAGAGTTAACTATGTTTTATGCGAAGTTGTTCGCTGTTAAACGTTTTTTATTTAGCATTCTTTCTTTAGACTCGTATTGTATGTGGCAGGAATAACCATATTAGTAAGTTCGTGTTGTATGTGCCAGGAATAACCGTATTAGTAAGTTCGTGTTGTATGTGCCAGGAATAACTATATTAGTAAGCTCGTGTTGTATGTGGCAGGAATAACCATATTAGTAAGTTCGTATTGTATGTGCCAGGAATAACCATATTAGTAAGCTCATATTGTATGTACCAGGAATAACCATAATAGTAAGTTCTTGTTGTATGTGCTAGGAATAACCATATTAGTAAGTTCGTATTCTATGTGCCAAGAATAACCATATTAGTAAACTCGTATTGTATGTGCCAGGAATAACCATATTAGTAAGTTCGTATTGTATGTGCCAGGAATAACCATATTAGTAAGCTCGTGTTGTATGTGCC
>NW_013683991.1:0-1856 GCF_000517525.1 Limulus polyphemus | reverse complement strand
ATCTAATAAAGAGTAATCATTTCGTAATAAAAGTTCTTTGCTGCGGCTTCAGCCTCATGTCCATGTTTGGTATATTCATTATCAGTAAATGTTCGCTTATAAAATTCATGGAGTTTGTAGTGTCCTTATATGCACTGCTGTTATTCTTATATTCCTCTACACAGAACTTTTACTTTGATCCACTGTTTCACACTGTAGCTGTTCAACTTGTTTTATGTTTAAGGCAATATTGATCCACTGTTTCTTTAATTGCATCAAAAGCCGTTGACGGTGAAGACATGAGAAAACTATAAAAGTCTTCAAAGTTACAATTATTTTTAAGTGGCAACGTAGATTGCATATTGAGCAGTGACATTACAAACAACAAAATTATTACGAAGGTTGTTAAGCACAAAGCTACGCAATGGGATATCTGTGCTCTGCCCACCAGGGGTATCGAAAACCGATTTCTAGAGTTGTAAGTCCGCAGACATATCGCTGTGCCACTGCTAAGGTTTTATGGAGCCTGACGTACGTTCTTCTCAGACAGTAAGTCGAGTAAACGAGGCATACGTGATTTGCGATACGAATTGGACAGTATAGAGAATTGATGGTGTGGGAAATAGAACAGTTTTACAGGAGTTAGCTGCACTGATGAGACAGCAAAGTGAAACAAAGAGAAATGTTAAACCGAAGCCACTAGCAAATATAAAGTTAAAAAAACCTAAACTTCGTACTGATGTGATGTCAAACGATGTTAAGAGACACGCCAATTTATCTGTGTGGCACAGAGTTTAAAGCTGCTGTTTAGAATTCTCCAGTGTTGTCGCTATTTGAAACTAAAGGGTCTGCAAAAGTTTTTCATGGCACCTTGCTATAAAGATTACCCAGGTGTTTGATCATGGTGAGCATGATTCGACATCATCATGTGGAAATGTGTTTCTTTTTATGATAAGAATGTTGCCTTGAACATAAAACAAATTGAACAGCTACAGTGTGAAACAGTGGATCAATGTTGCCTTAAACATAAAACAAATGGAACAGCTACAGTGTTCACCTAAGATGTCATTTGAAATGAAAAGCTCAATGTCTGAATATCGAAAGGTAACGATATGGACTGACGACATGAGAAAATGGTCGAATATCATGTACGCTAATATTTATAATTAAATCACCTAAGATGTCATTTGAAATGAAAAGCTCAATGTCTGAATATCGAAAGGTAACGATATGGACTGACGACATGAGAAAATGGTCGAATATCATGTACGCTAATATTTATAATTAAATTTAATTCAAGTTCATACGCACTGCTCGCTTTCTTTATTCAGGGGACATTGAGCTTTTCATTTCAAATGACATCTTAGGTGATTTAATTCAAGTTCATACGCACTGCTCGCTTTCCGTTTACAACCAATTTCACTCTTGTTATGACGGACGCTGCCAACGACCGCTATCAGTACAAAGAACGATAATTCAAAAATAAAGTGTCTATATAAGTCAAACACGTAAAAGTGAGGGTGCTACAGCAACCCCGGTTCCGACGCTTATGCGGGAGAGAAGAAAATTTTGTAGGAAAGGTAGATAGTGAAGGATTATAAGTTTAATGGACTTATAGGCTCTACATTGTTTCGGCTTTTACCATCACTGTAGTCTTTTTCAGCTCTCATCATACAGACTAAAGAGTTTTTAACAAACTCCCATTGATACACACACAGCTGTGCAGGAGATAAGAAAATTTTCTAGCAAAGGTTAGGCAACAAATGCAAATTCTTGTAGGAAGAGTAAACAGTAAATGATCTGAAATTTTATGGACCTTTTTTCAGTGTGTGGGTTCTTTACCTTTTATCAACTCTCAGCATGGATACCCCACCAAA
>NW_013683990.1:0-1856 GCF_000517525.1 Limulus polyphemus | reverse complement strand
CTGGTACTTCTGATAATGGATCAGGAAACTAAAGTGTGGTACTTGTGATAATCAACCAGAAAGTTACAGGTATGATACTTGTGATAATAAACTATGTAACTATAGGTTTGGTACTTTTGATAATATACCAGGAAGCTAGAGGTCTCAAACTTGTGATGATCAACCAGGAAACTAGAGGTCTGGTACTGGACTTGTGATAATGAACCAGAAAGCTAGTGGTGTGGTTGTTGTAATAATGAACCTGGAAGCTAGATCTTTGGTACTTGTGATAATGAACCAAGAATGTTGAAGTATGTTACTTGTGATAAAGAACCAAGATGCTAGAGGTTTGGTACATGTGATAATGAACCAGGAATCTATAGGTTTGGTACATTTGATAAAAATCTAGGAAGCTAGATGTCTGATACAAGGTATTTTTAGGTTCAGTACTTGTGATAATAAATCAGGAAGCTAGAGGTCTCAAACTTGTGATAATGAACGAGGAAGCTACAGCTGTGGTACTTGTGAAATTGACAAGGAAGCTAGAGGTGTGGTACTTGTGATAACAAAGTAAGAAGGTAGGGTTCGGGAACTTATGATAATAAACTAAGAAGGTAGGTGTTTGGTACTTGTGATAATGAACCAGGAAATGAGAGGTTTGGTACTTGTGATAATGGACCAAGAAGGTAGGTGTTTGGTACTTGTGATAATGGACCAAGAAGATAGGTGTTTGTATTTGTGATAAAAAACCTTGGAGTGAGAGATTTGGTACATTTGATAATGATCCAGGAAGCTATAGGTCTGGTACTTATGGTTATGAACTAGGAAAGTAGAGGTTTGGTACATTTGATACGAACTAGATAGATAGAGGTCTGAAACTTGTGAAAATGAACCAGGAAGATATAAGTCTGATATTGTGTTAATGGATATGAAAGCTAGAGGTCCAGATATCTGTAGGTTTAGTTCTTATAATAATAAACCAAAAAGTTAAGAGGTCTCAAACTTGTTATAATAAACGAGGAAGCTAGAGGTGTGGTACTTGTGATTATAAACTTGGAAGCTAGACGAGTGACACTTCTGATAATGAACCAGGAAGGTTAGGGTCTGGTACTGGTGATAATGAACAAGAAAGCTAGAGGTGTGTTAGTTGTGATAATGAACCATGAAACTAGACGTCTGGTACTTGTGATAATAAACTATATAGCTAGAAGTAGTGTCATGACTCCCTGGACTAAACCACTGCCCAGTATAGAGCCTATAACAATACAGGTGGTTATATCATGAGTAGTAGTAGTGTCACGACTCCCTGGACTAAAACACTGCCCAGTATAGAGCCTATAACAATACAGGTAGTTATACCATGACTAGTAGTAGTGTCACGACTCCCTGGACTAAAACACTGCCCAGTATAGAGCCTATAAGTACAGGTAGTTATACCATGACTAGTAGTAGTAGTGTCACAACTCCCTGGACTAAAACACTGCATGACAAATGTGTAGAGATCAAAGTTTTGGCTGAGCAAGGACACAGAATATAATAATTGAAGCAATACTATGTCTTTCAGTAGGAATTGTATTCAAGTTTAGGAACACATACATGAAACTAGAAGTATTAATAACAGAAGTGATGTTAAGTGTTTCAGAGTAAGATAGATGAAGGCCAAGCACTGTAAATACAGGTGTGAATATTAGCAGTAAGATACAACATGTGGTTGTGTAGTTAACTGAAAACAGCTCATAAAAAGAAGATGAACATCTGACCACAAATAGCAGAAATGTGGAGATTTGTACTGTTTATTGATGAACCCAAGTTTGAGTTGTTCAAAAATAAACGATATAAACAACATTTTACAGTGGAGCAAGGTAAAATAAAGGATA